>NC_056743.1:213125325-213232825 GCF_019279795.1 Protopterus annectens | reverse complement strand
GTAAGAAAAGGCTTCCATCTTGCAACCCTACCCCACAGTCCAGACATATGGAGAACACAGGAGATTGTTGTCACGTGTAGTACACAACCAGTACTTGCCAGAGATTTCTGCAGCTCCTTCAGTGTTGCAGTAGGTCTCTTGGAAGCCTCCTTGATCAGTTTTTATTTTGTGTTTTCATCAATTTTGGAGGGATGTCCAGTTCTTTTCAATGTCACTGTTGTCCCATATTTTCTCCACTTTTTGATGACTGTCTTCACTGTGTTCCATGGTATATCCAATGCTGTGGACATTGTTTTGTACCCTTCTCTTGACTGATATCTTTCAACAATGAGATCCCTCTGATGTTTTGTAAGCTCTCTGTCAATCATGGCTTTTGCTGTAGCAGGCAAATGAGTAAATGTCAGGAAAATCCTACCAAGACAACTGAACTTTATTTGGGGTTAATCAGAGTCTCTTTAACTGATGGTAGGTGTGTACCCAAGAAGACTGAATGCTCTAATTAAATCAAAAGGTGCTTCAACAAATTATTAGTTTAAGGGTGTGCACACTTATGCAACCAGCTTATTGTACATTTTTTATATTTTTCCCCTAATAGATTTGTTTGTTTTTCAATTGAATTGTATAGGTTATAATTCACATTAAAGGTGGGAAAAGTTTTGAAATGATTTATTGTGGTCTAATTTTTTTTATATTGCAAAAATCTTGCATTTTAAGAGGGGTGTGTACACTTTTTATATCCAGTGTGTGTGTGTGTGTGTGTGTGTGTGTGTGTGTGTATGTATATATATATATATATATATATATATATATATATATATATATATAGATATATATATATATATATATATATAGATAGATATGTACACACACACACACACACACACACACACACCTATGGGTCTACTTCTAAATTTCAATCTGTCAAAACATTGACTTCCTTACAGTCAAGACCATAAGATCGATATTTTGAAAGTTTGAACCATTTAAATGGAGATCGCTGTACAGCGCAGAATTATATATTTACCATTTTCCTCAATGTAGTGCGATCTGAGAGTTGGTACATTTAAATGGCAGAGGGTGTAGGGGGTTTGCTCTCCTGCAAAAATGTAAAAAAATTGTTTTTGTTTTTATTTTTACTTAAATTTAGAACTTTCAAAATGTCAATCTTATGGTCTCAATCATAAGAAAGTAGACTTTTTGAAATTTCAAAATTTAGAAGTAGACACACACACACACACACATATATATATATATATATATATATATATAAAATTTATTTTATTTATTTATTTATTTTTATTTTACATTTGTTGACCGGGCTAGTCTAACTGGATATATGTCCATTTTCAGTAGAGGCCCGAAGAGAAAAGCTCCAAGCATTAGCAGTGACAAAGATTACAATATATAGTAATAGTCAAATGAATTACAGCACATTGTTTACATTGAGGGTCAGATAAACTAGTACAGAGTCCTTTAGTAGGTTTAAGCTAAGATCAAATACAGAGAGCAATCACTTGAGAGAGAGAGCAATCAAAAAAAAAAAAACATTTTGAATTGTAAATTTTTTTTTTTTTAGTATTATGAAGGTAATCAATATTACAGGTAGGCGACATAGAACAGTGGAGTAGAGAAGTGTAGAGAGAGCAAGAAGGGGAATGAGATATCAGTCAGGGTTAGAGCAGGGACAAAGCCAGTGAGTTTTAAGATATTCTTTAAGATGCTTTTTAATAAAGACAAGTGGAAGCAAGAGAGGAACATTCAGTAGGAAGCTAGTTCCAGCTTTTTCTACTGTGTTGGTGAAAAGTGAGTCTCCAGCTTTGTTGTTAGATTCAATAGTGGAAACTAGAAGCTTGTTAGCTGAGCGTAGTGTTGCAAGATTTTTGTAGGGGGTAATCAGATTAGTAAGGATTGGGGTATTATTAGGGTGATAAAGGATCCTTTGGGTGATAAGTTGTTGACAAAGTAGTTGGTTCTGCAGTACTAACCATCCCAGTTGTTTGAGGTTGTGACAGTGGTGAGTTCTAAAGGGGGTGCCAGTGGCAAATATGGCTATGTTATTGTAACTGGTGGAAAGTTTGGCGAGGTTGTTTCTAGATAGATTGGTATATATTGCAGAAGCATAGAACAGGCTAGAGATCAGGTGGGTCTGTGCAATAGTGATTCTGGCTGAAGGGGTATGGAAGGGTTTGATTCTGTAAAGGGTGCCTAGTTTTTTGTAGACAGACTTTATTGTAGAATTAATATGGTCATCATAGCCCAGGTTGTTATCAATTGTTACTCCCAGTAGATGGGTTGTAGTGTCAGAGGATATGTTCCATTGTTAGAGGTTACTGTGAAGTGTAGTTGAGGTGACTTATGAGTAGGAGCAAAGAGCAATAATATTGTTTTGTTGGGGTTCAGAAGGATGCAGTGTTGCATTAACCATTTTTCAACACTGTTAAATACTGCTTGGGTGAGGGACTGGAGAGAGGTTACGGACTTGGCTGAACAAATTAAAGTTGAGTCATCTGCATATTGTATGCAGGTGGCTTGAGGAATTTTGGTATGTAGATCATTAATAAACAATGAAGAGAGAAGAGTTCCTAAAATAGAGCCTTGTGGTACTCCAATGTTCACAGGGAGGGAAGTAGAAAGATTATTATCCCAAAGTACTGCTTGCTGTCTGTTTTCCAGATGGGATTTAAACCACTGTAGTGCTTGTGCATCAAGTGACTGGGCTTTTAGTATGTCAATAAGCATGTTATGGTTCACCATATCAAAGGCTTTTGAAAGGTCAATAAATAGTGCAGAGGAGAAAGTATTATTGTTATGACTTTTTTGTTTATGGAGTCAGAAAAGGATAGCAGGGCAATTGTGCTATGGAATGGCCTAAAACCATGCTGGCAAGTAAATTGTTATGGAGAAGGTGGTGAAGTAGTTGTCTGTGTATGCATTTTTCCATTATTTTAGCTATTGGAGAGAGTAAGGCGATAGGCCGAAAGTTGGAGAGCTCGGTAGATGACCCACCTTTGTGTAGAGGGATGATGTGGGATACTTTCCATATGGAAGGGATTTTGCTTTCTAAAATTGTTCTATTTATAAGGATGGAGATGGGATAGGCAATGGCTTTAGCTGCAATTTGCAGGTATTCAGCTGGAAGACAGTCAGCAGAAGGGGTGCATGGTTTAAGTTTTTGAAGGAGGTTGCAAATGAGGGATGCAGGTACAGGTTGTATATGAAAGGTTAAAGTATTAGTGGTATTTAATGGGGAAGTGGTAACTGGTGGTAAAGTATTAGCTAGGGTTAGAATGGCTTCAGTAAAATAGTTATTAAAGGCATCAGGAATCTGGTTAGAGTTACTATGGTTGAATCCTGAAGGGGCAGGAGTTTTAGAGTGCCCTGACTGAAGACGTTTGTTAATACCTGACCAGACTTTTTGTGGTTTTTCTTGGTGGGTTTGTTGGAGGTGAAGGTAATAGTCTTTTTTTGTCTCTGAGAATGTCTTTCTTGGTGGCATTTCTTAACTGTTTAAAGTAAAGTTGATCTGATGAAGTTTTGGAGGCTCTCCATTTGGCCCAAATTTTTTTTCTGAGGAGGATCTTTTGCCTAGTTTGCTTTGTAAGCCAGGGGGCAATTTTGGTCCTGATTCAGGAAGAGTGATAGGGGGCGTGGTAATCTAGGATTTGAAGGAATCTAGTATTAAAGTAGGTCACTGCTTCATTAAGTTGAAGATGAAACACAGGTAACCAATCACATGCTTTCAGTTCATTTTGGAAGCTCTCTTGATTAAATAATTTTTTGGAATGGGAGGTTTTAAAATTATTAGTATTAGGGCTATGAATTTTTTGTTTAATAATATAGGTTAGCATATGGTCACTGATATCGTCAGGAAGTGTTCCTGGTTTATAAGCATCAAGATGGCTGTTGAGAAGGATTCAGTCTAGGGTGGTTTCCTTATTGCTTGGCTTATGGATTATAGTAGGAGTGGTTATTATTTGTGAGAAACCATGAAGATTTATGTGATTGGTAGGATTAGGGGAACTACAGGTTGCCCAGTCTATATTAAAGTCACCTAACACAATGGTTTCCTGAGGTAGGTGGGTAGAGAGGTAACTAAGTATGTTTTCAAGTGTATTAATATTACTTCCAGGGGGGAGATATGTGCAAATTAAGATAGATAGATTTGGAGTTGTTGATCTGTAGTTTGGCAGTAAAGGTTTCTGCATTGGTATCTGAGGGTAGGAGCACACTGAAGGATGAAACTTGGAGTTCAGATTTATACAAAATGGCTACATCTCCACCCTTTTTGATTCTGTGGTCATATCTTAGGACATTATACCCAGGAGGGGTAATCTCCTGGTCCAGAGTTGAGGGTTTTAGCCATGTCTCTGTAATACAGAGAATATTGAATGAGTGCACCTCTAAGAGTGCATGTAGGTGGGTAATTTTATTGTTAATGCTACAGATGTTAAGTTGAGCTATCAGGAGGGAGTTAGACGGTCTATTTAGGGTAGTGATAGCAGGAGATGTTAGGTTGTGTGGGTTATTGGGAATATTAGTATTGGGGCCAGGGTTTGGATGAATATCACCATCTAATAGGGAGTGTTGTTGAGGATATTGTACAAACTTAAGGATTTTGCAGTAATTGATTAGGGTTTTTTTGACAAGGAAGTAAGTAACATGGGTAGGTCTATGGTACTTTGTAAGTATATAGATAGAGGTGGAGGTTATGTTACTTTGGTTGGGGGAGTTTATGCGAGAAACTGGTAGAGTTTGCTGGTAGGGGTGGTGTTGCTCAGGAAGAGAAAAATGTTCAAAGAAGGGTAGTGTGTATGGTATTGTAAGAGAAGCAAGAGTTGTAGTTAAGAGTAGTAGGTTTGTGTATCTAGACCATTAGGATGTGTACAGAAGGAGTTAAGAGTATGTTGAGGGAAGGAGTATAGTACGTAAGAATAAAGGTGGGAGAAGGAGAGAGACCTGTATGAGATGAAGTAGCTTGTTGGAAGAAGTGTACAATAAACTAAATAAAAGGTGGTTGTAAGAGTGAAGCTATAAAATATTAGCAATACAGGATAAGGTGTGGAAAGGTTAGGGAGTGGACTTAAAAGATAATTAACTTAATTAAGAAATTGTTGAGGTTGGGGGTGTGGCTAAGTAGAAGTAGTATGAGATAGGATGATAATGGGTGGGGGTGTGGCTATAGAAGTATATAGATAGGATCACTGGGGGTGAGTGGGAATTGGGGGTAGGGTAGGGTAGCGGAGTGAGCCCGAAGAGCGAACAGAGCGGGTTAGAGCAGTTATATGAAAGATTTTAGAGAGACAATCAGAGAGGAGGAGATTCCTGAGGCAGAGAAAGTGGTCACAGGTAAGTAGAATGTGGTGAAGCAGTTAATAGTTGAAAATGATACTGAAGTGGGAGCAATAAAAGAAATAGAAAAACAGCTAGGAGGAGGGGAAAAGAGATGTTAGGGGCAGTGAGATAACAAGGAAGATTAGCAACTAGTCAAGGGGTGAAAAACTGATAAGGAATCTAGAAAATGATACTAGGTAAAGTAGAGGATATATATATATATATATATATATATATATATATATATATATATATATAATATGTACAGAGAGAGAGAGAGGAAAAGTACAGTTTTGTACCTACCATAAATGTAGATGTCCGATAGGAATGCATCTGCAGTCCTTACAAATGGGTTGTCCTGTCGTCAGGCAGCCCTTCGGTCGGCCGGATTCCAAAGTCTGGGTCTGGCCTTGCTGGTGTCGCACTTCACCCGACGTCATAGCTGCAGTTCTTTGGGTATAAAGGCATCAGCCGACGCCATTTTCCTCAGTGTTTCTTGCCCCAGATGCCAGGTGCCCTCTTGGAAGGCGACGCCATTTTCCTCAGTGTTTCTTGCCCCAGATGCCAGGTGCCCTCTTGGAAGGCTAAATTTGGATAAATGCCAATGATTCCAAATAGCAGAGAGCAAACACAAAAAATAAGCATGTATGTACATATATACAAACAAATACACCATAACAGATTCCCCCAGCTAGCTATAAGATGGGCAAATACCCTAGGAGCACCACAGAGGGGAAGGCGGGTGGGTAATCCTGACTGCAGATGCATTCCTATCGGACATCTACATTTATGGTAGGTACAAAACTGTACTATGTCCTTCAAGGATGCATCTGCAGTCCTTACAAATGGGTAGAATACCATAGCCAAACTGGGGGAGGTGGAAAAATAAAGTTATGGTGTAGTTAGGATCCCTTGCAAAACAGCAGTGGCAAAACCTGCTCGGGATCTAGAGTATAAAGGTAAATTATAATGCTTGGCAAATGTATGCACGGAGCTCCAAGTAGCAGCCTCTAAAATGTCCTTGGTAGCCACTCCTCGTAAGAAGGCTGTGGTAGTGGCTGTAGCCCTTGTAGAGTGAGGCCTGATGTTCTCTGGAGTTTTCTTTCCATGGTAGGAGTAACAAAATCTAATGCAATTTCCTATCCACTTGGAGATTGTCTGTTTTGAAATTGCTTTTCCTTCCCTTCCTGTTGCATATGCTACCAGTAGCTGGTCAGTTTTTCTATTGCCCTTGGTCCTGTCCAGGTAGTAGCGTAATTGCCTATGTACATCCAAGGTATGCAGCAGTCTTTCTCCCCTGTTCTGTGGGTTGGGGAAGAATGTAGGTAGGTGGATAGCCTGATTTAAAGAAACTCTGGAGACCACCTTAGACATAAAGGAAGGATTTGTTCTCATGGACACTCTATCTTGATGGAAGATCAGGAAGGGTTGTTCTGCCATTAATGCCTAAAGTTCAGAGACCCTTCTTGCTGAAGTGATTGCCAGCAGGAAGGCAGTCTTCCATGATAAGTATTGTAAATCTGCTGTTGCTGCTGGTTCAAAAGGAGGAAGTGTCAATTTTTCTAGCACAAAGTTCAAGTCCCATGCTGGTAATGGTGGCTTCCTAGGAGGCTTTACATTTTTAATTCCTCTCAGAAACTGTCTGAGCAGAGGATGTGAGAAGACAGGAGGATCCAAGTCGTATTCTGCTGAAATAGCTGATGCATGAATCTTGATGGAGGAATAGGACAGGCCTGTGTGGAAGAGCTCTGCCAAGTATTCCAGGATGTTGGCTATGTTTACCAGTGACACATCTTCTCCTTTTGTAGTACTCCAAATGAGATATCTTTTCCATTTTGCTGAATAATTTTTTCTTGTTGAGGGTCTGCGAGCCTCAAGGATAATGTCTTTAACCCTTTGGGATAAATTAGGGTTAATTGGTCTTATGCAATGTTCCAGGCAGTCAGCTGCAGAGTTTTCAGGTTTGGATGCAGATTGTTGTAGTTGTTCTGTGTTAACAGCAAGGGAACCAGGGGTAGTGGCCATATTTGTTCCCAAGACATGCTCCTCAGTAATGGGTACCAATGTTGCCTTGGCCAGTCTGGAGCTATCAGAATGATCCTCGGACGGTCCTCTTTGATCTTCAATAGCACCTTGTGCATCAAAGGAAGTGGTGGGAATGCATATGCTGTCAGGTTTTTCCAACTGAAGGATAGGGAGTCCACCTTCCAAGCAAGTGGGTGGTACGTCCTTGTGCAGAATTTCTTTAGCTGGTGATTGCGTGGGGATGCAAATAAGTCTATTTCTGGAAGCCCCATTTTCTTGTAATGGTTTTGAAGATGTCCAGATGCAGCATCCATTCGTGGGCATCCGTGGTAGTCCTGCTTAATATGTCTGCTAGAATGTTTTCTTTTCCTGGTACAAAAACTGCTTTTAACTGAATGTTGTAGCTCAGGGCCACATTCCAGAGGTCCAGTGCCATCCGGCAAAGAGGATACTGAATGTGTGCCTCCCTGTTTGTTGATGTACCACATAACTGTGGTGTTGTCTGTCCTTATCATCAATAGACCTTGTTGGAGAAATAGTCTGAATGCCTGAATTGCCAGTTTTACTGCCAGCATTTCCTTTAGATTTATGTGTAGGTGCAGCTGGTCTTGAGTCCATAAGCCTTGTATGCACTTGTCCAGCATGTGTGACCCCAACCGAGGTCTGAGGCGTCCGTCGTGATGGTTTGGCTTGGTTGAGTACTGTGGAAGGGCAATCCTGTGTTTGATTGACAAGCCTGAGCCCACCATAGGAATTCTTGCTTCAGGCATGGAATAATTGGAATTTGGGTTTCTAAGCTGTGCTTGTGTTGAGACCATAAATTCCTTAGGTACCACTGTAGTTTTCTCATATGCAGTCTGGCATGAGGAACCAATATTATGCAGGATGCCATGAAGCCCAAGGCTTGCAGTACTTTTCTTGCTGTCAGATGGTTCTGCTTTGTTAATGCCAAGAAGTAGAGAGGTAGCTGCTGCTGTTTTTCTACTGTTAGGAATGCCATTTGCTTTGATGTGTCCAACTCTGCACCCAAAAAGGTTATTCTCTGGGATGGTATCAGTCTTGACTTTTTTATATTGACTGTGTATCCCAGGGCTTGTAGCAAGTAAATGACCCTTTGTAAGTCTTCTGCTAGCTTGTTTTTGTTGTCCGCTTGTATCAGGCAGTCGTCCAGGTAGGGGTAGATTTGGACTCCCTGAAGCCTGCAATGAGCAATTACTGATGCCAGGCATTTCGTGCACACTCTGGGCGCAGTAGATAAGCCAAAGTGCAATGCTGAAAATTGATAATGCTCTGATCCTGCAAGAAATCTGAGGTATCTTCTGCAATTTGGTCATATGGGGACGTGCAGGTATGCCTCCTTGAGATCTAGAGTTACCAGCCAAGACTCCTTGCCCAGCATGGGAAGAAGCTGCTGTAGAGTCAGCATTTTGAATTTTGAAACAATGAGGAATGTGTTTAAAGTGGACAGGTCGAGAATAGGTCTCCATTTGCTCTCTTTTCTTGGTACCAGGAAGAGTCTGGAGTAAAATCCTTTTCCTTGCTCCATAGATGGTACCTTTTCCACAGCTCTCATCTTTAATAATTGGGATATTTGTTTTAGAGCTTCTGCCTTTTGATTTGGAGGTAGGTTTGGCATTACTCTCTTCCCTGGTAGAGTATGGAAGTGAAACCTGTAGCCTTGGTCTATTGTCTGTAAAATCCACTTGTCTCTTGTGATGTAATGCCAGTTTATTGAAAATAAGGCTAGCTTCCTGCCTAAAGGTGCTTCTAGTTGCTCCCTGGTAGGCGGTGCCAGAGCCAAGTCACTGTGATTGTCCTGTAGTTGTGGTGGTGGCTGTGTCCGTGGCTGTACCTCGCTGGTTGTTACTCTGCCACTGGCGTCCCCTGTAGGCACCCCTGGATTGGTTTCTGCCTCTTGAATGCCTATTCCTGCCCCTCTGAGCTCTGGATGAGTCTGGAAAGGACCAATTCTTGGAGGGCCAATTCCTGCTAAACCTTGGCGGTTGGACCTGTAAGAAATCTTTTACTGTTTGGACAGATTTTGCCTTCTCTTCCATCTTCTTCAGCACCTGTTGTGCAGGAGAGCCAAACAAATTGATCTTATCCATAGGAGCATCTAATAGTTTGGACTTGACATGGTCTGGTAAGGCCTGCTCTTTTAACCATGCATGCCTTCTGATAACTGTGCCAGTCATGGCTGATCTAAAGGAAGCCTCCAGTGCATCATAGCCGCATTTTAAGGAATGGTTACTGACTTGCTGAATGTTATGTACCATTTCCTGAACAGATTTTTTGTCTAATGATTCATCAGAGGACAGTTTTTTGGTTAACTGGTCTAGCATAAATTCTTGATACTGGATCATATGAAATTGACAGTTCAAGGCCCTAGCTGAAAGAGTAGCAGAAGTGTAAACTTTTTTACCCCATCTCTCTAAGGATCTGGATTCCCTTTCTGAGGGGAGGGGGTTCTTAGCAGAAGTAGCTGCTACAGCCTTGGGTCCTTGGGAGATAGTCTCGGGATTGGCAAAAGGAGCCTTATACAAATAGTAATGTGTGTCCGGGACCCTGTAGTATCTATCAGGCTTAGCAGGGGCCAGAGGTAGAGAATCAGGAGCAGTACAAGCATCATTAAATGCATCATCTACAACAGAAAGAACTGGAGGAATGGCTAAAGGCCTATGTTGTGGTAAATGCAGAAAGATTCTAAGCCTTTTTCTGGAGTCTGAAAAATCCTGGCCCTGCCACTGAAATTGTTCCCTCATAGCATGCAAGGTTTCCCCAAAGGAAAATTCCTCAGGCGGAGAGGCAGAAGGGATGGACTCTTCAGCATCAGAGTCTTCATAAGGGGAGAAAGGAGCCTCTGGAGGGTTGGAATCATCTGAATCATCAGAGGAATCATCTGTAGAAAGTGGCTGAGGGGGCTCTGCTCTAGGCCTCTTCTCTGGAGGTGGCTGAGAGGCCCTGTCTGGTTGAGATTGGGATCCCCGGATTAAAGAAATGAGATCCTCTGCTAAAGTAAGCATTTGAGAACTAGAGCTGGGCCTGTGAGTGGGGGTCTTAGCAGGCACAGTCTTAGTAGCTTTAGCTGCTTTAGCCCTGGCAAAGGCCTTAATGGACATGGCTGCAGGAGGCCTAGCAGCTCCACGTGCAGGGGTTGAAATATCCAAGGGAATAGTGTCATTTAATTCCTGAGAAACTGCAACAGCAGGTGGGTTTTCCGAAGCCGATTCCACCAGGCTGGAAGAGGCCACGGTAGAAGGTAAGTTTTCAGCTGAAGGAAGAACCGCTTGCTCGGTTTCAGCCAAAACCGAGACACTTGCGGTTGGCTTAACCGCGGTTTCGGCCGAAGCCGCGGACCGCGAGTGTCGGTCCTTTTCCTTGCGCTTTTTAGACATTTGCATAGTCGGAGGATCCGACGGCATAATATAAGCAAAATTGGAGCCGAAAAACTCCTCAGCAAATTCAGACCGACGTCTAAGCGTCTGCCGGTTAAAAGAAGCACAGGCTAGACAAGCTGCTACGTCGTGGTCTGGGCCTAAACAGGGTAAGCAGTAAGAGTGGAAATCTTTATGAGGTATTTGTTTCCCACAAGTTAAACAGTTATTCACTTTTTCTGACATCGGCTGAGGCAAGAAAGAGTCCCCAATGGGTACTTAGCTTTTAGAAGTCTTCGTGAGTCGATTCGGTAGTAGTAATCTCTGGTTCTGACCGCCCGGCACTTGCGAACAGCTTCTGCTTTGGCCACGCGCAAGAAAGACTGGGGAAAATGGCGTCGGCTGATGCCTTTATACCCGAAGAACTGCAGCTATGACGTCGGGTGAAGTGCGACACCAGCCGAGGCCAGACCCAGACTTTGGAATCCGGCCGACCGAAGGGCTGCCTGACGACAGGACAACCCATTTGTAAGGACTGCAGATGCATCCTTGAAGGACATCTACTATAAATTCATTATTTTGACTAACATTCAACCAATAAACTTGCATCAAGGGCAAGCTTAGTCAAAAAACACACTAATATAAGTGTCTTTGCAAGGGGAACAAACCACCTCATTGGGGATGATGTCCCTATACCCCCCACACACAATTTAACAATACAAAGGTTTGAGATTATGCAACAGATGGGAAAAGGAAAAAAATTACTTAACCCTGTTGTTCGCCAGTCTTGTACAGAACCGGTGCCACTTCAGTGAAACAGGAATAGACCAAATGAGTCAATCTTCTTCACTTAAATAAAAGTCATGGTTTAACAATTCAATAAAAAACATGGTTTAACAAAACCACTTAAATCCATACACACACACACAAACACATACATACATATACATATTGCTCAGAATATCAAAAACACAATGAGAGAAATGTTTGTGAGGGGTTGAAAAACATTAAAAAAACAACATTCCAAAAGCACATATGCCTGAATGCTCAGATGACTGAAATGACTGAATGCTCATTTTAGAGTGTTTATAAATAACTGTGTGCAGGAAAATGAATGTTTAACTGAAAATGTTATAGCAGTTGGTGTGTATATGTGACTATTCCTGAGTAAGTGTCAGGGCTCAGAATTTAACAAAAGGTATGTTTTTTCATCATGAAATGCAAGCTATGGGTTGATGTGATTGTCATGAATGCCATAATTCCTCTGGTAAATTTCCTTTGAACACTTTCTATATGGAGAGGTTACCTCATGAATATGCCAAATATAATGAGCTGCATTCCATTATAAGTCTAAAACACATTGTAAATAATTTCAATAGGAATGGAACAGATCTGGTTGAAAAATATCTCAGAAGAAGGCCTTTAACAAGCATGGCTTTTGTCTTAACAGCACATGCATTTTTTATGCCAACTTAGAATATATATATATATATATATATATATATATATATATATATATATACCAAGGTCTGTCTATTCGGTCACTTCCTGCATAACACAGTTTCCCAAACTAAAAGGCTGTGCAGGTCTGAAATTATCACTTTACATAATACCACCCTTGGATGGATTAATATTACCCATTTTATCTAACCATTCAAAAATTTCAGGCACATATGAATTGAAAGCCAAATAATCTGATAATGATGTTAAAATGCTCAGTTTTAATGCCATCAGCATATTTAGACAGCTTCAAAGAGTTATTAATAAGCAAAATAAAAATATAATGTTGAACAGTATAGGACGTAAAATGGACCCTTGTGGAACACCAGTAGCCATCTCTGACTGTTTTGAAACGTGGCCCTGAACTTTAAAATGTGTTTGAAATGGGTTGGCATTCTTTAAGTAAAAGTGGTATGAGCAGTTCTACTAAATGGTACAAAAACCAGGACAGTGCAGCTAGAGTTGATGGAAATGAAGTGCCTGAGATGGGTGGTAGGATGCACACTGTGGGACAGACAAAGAAAAGATGCATCATAGCAGAAGCCAAACTATCCCAATTGCAGAGAAAGTCGAACAGAACAGATTAAAGTGATCTGGGAACATGTGGAGGAAAATAGAAGATGCTCTGGTGAAGAATATTTGGGAGAGACAGGAAGAAGGCAAGAGGATGCAAGGGGGTCCTGCAAAGAGATGGACTACATGTGAGCAGACCTGAGACAATCAGGCATGACCTTTGAAAAAGGTAAGAGCATTGAATCAAGAGGACTACAACACATGTCTATAACGTACCTTTAAAGAGTTAAAATGTTATCACAAATAAAACTGACCTTTTCTCGCAAGGAAATTATGTTACCACTGCAAGCAGACTCACATGGAAATGACACGCATTCCACAAGGATAACACTATGTACATCTTCATACTTGAAGTCTTCAAGTACATTCTGCAGCTGACTGCACAATACACTTTCATCACCATTATTCCAGAAGACTTCATACAATTCCAGGGCTATAGCCTTACACTGATATAATGGTGGCAGCACTGCTTTCATTTACACAGCCACCAGGCTGCTTTTTTTATTTGCCATTCAGTTCACAAGTATAAATATGACATTTATTCTAACTTGCAAGTAACAGAATCATGTCTTCAAAGAACACGTTGCTATGCCATCAGAAATAATTGCAGTTAGTTGTCAGAAATGCAATTTATGCTATTTTAATGATACAGAAAGAGAAAATGTTCTAGAAGTTACCATTCTCTTGCATTTAATTGCTCATGCATTACTGTAGTTAAGGCTGGGTATTCAAGTATCTTGTCATGAAAATTTTGTAATAAGGATCTGAAAGCAATGCAGAGATACTGGCATTTGCAGGGTAGGTAAAACTAAGGTTACAATCACACTCTTCACAAAGGCAGACCTGTGACTGACTGAAGTACTAGTAATTGTCATAGCACTACAACCATGCATTAAAAGCTAAAAAGATTTTAACAGAACTAATCTTTCAAAATGTATATGCTCTAAAATAATTGATTCAAGACAGTTTCAGACTAAGTCAAAGAAATAACATGACAAGGTCTGAAACAGTCAGCATAACCTGTTTCATTACAAAAGTAGTGTAACCTTTGGCGCTGCAAAATCAGACATTTGTGGGTTCTACTCTCACACCGAGTGCCTGGACATATTTATTCAAAACTGACATTGCAAATTGTTAGAAAAATGCATAATAGCAATATGCAAGCTTAGTGCATTAAAGGCTTAAAAGGGTTAATACATTTATTCTGCTCATGTTGTATGAACAGGGGCGGCTCGTGGCATTGGACTGCCAGACTGCAGCCCCCTCAGCTAAAAAAAAGAAAAAGTACCTTTTTGTGTAACAGAGAGTAAGAGTGACAGTACTATTTTTTTGGTTTACTTTGTTTGTCTCCGAGTCCGCGACTCGGCAAGTACTCGCATGTACACTTCAACCGCCTTGGGTTGCGGCGGTTTTAAATAAAGATTTTTTTTTGTTGTTTGTTTTTATTGCAGCCCGGTGGACTAATTAAGGCATCATTGTGATGCCCAGCAGTCTATGCGGTTCCAAACCGCATAGAATTGGAAGGGGCTTGGACTGCAACATCCACAGGCACGTACATGACTTGCTTGCTGGGCTAAATGCTGCTGATTGGTTGTTTCTCTCTTCCCAGGCTTTATGTGCTGGGAAAAGAGCGAGAATCAAATAGTAAGTTAGTTGTGGATTGATTCGTGACTGAGTCAGTCACACGGGAAGGGTTTACCGAACCTGGATTTATTTATCATTTTAATTTGCCATTGGATTTTTATTTATTTATTTATTTTTTTGGGACAGCCTATATTTTGTCAGAACAACAGAGAACTGAAGAAAGAAGCAGTAGAAGAAAGAAGTTAGAAGAAGAAGAACAGAGTGAAGGTGCTGAAGTATACCAGGTAAGTAGGAGGTGATTATAGCCACTCGGGCCAGTCATTCAGAGGGAGGTGGGTGAATGAGAGGCACTGACCATCTTCAGATAGTCATCCTGGCAAAGACAAAAGGGGCTCAAAAAATAATAATTTTAAAGCCACTGGTACAATCTTTGCTGAACTGATTACATTGTTTTTTGCTCATTGTGTACTGGCATTCATTTGATATCTGCCTTGCATTTCTTTTTTTTATTCTATGTACTACTTTTGGATCTGTATTCTGGAAGGCTCATATGTGAAAAATATATTTAATAGAACTGTGGCATGAAAATAGGGACTGGTTGCCAGAATAAACTAAATTAATGTGGTGATATCTGGAGAAGTTGGTCAGCTTAATTATGAGCCAGTAAAGAAAAAGTTGAAGCCAGACACTATCCCAAATGCCTTGACCATGCCCAGAAGAATATCATTTCCAATACTCTTTAAAGTAGAGGCCAAACTTAAATGTATGCAGGTAGCTGATGAGATGGAAAGTGTAACTGAGCCTGTGCTGAGGATACTATTTATGAAAAAGAAGCGATATGAAAACATGTCAGTTTAAAAAGTTAAATGATGCAGTTATCAGGGAAAGGTACATTTTACCTACACTTGAGGATATTGCACCTAAACTGGTTGGTGCCAGAATTTAGAGACTTCAGATGAGTTTTGGCAGATACCCCTAGAGAAGTATAGTCAAAGCTAATAATAACCTTTATTACTCTGCTTGGAACAACCTTTTATTATAGCAATTTTCTAAGTTTATAAGATGACTATTTGAAATTTGTCCTTATTTTTGGGACTGTATTACCCTGTTATTGGCTTTGCCCAGGTTTTTTGTGCCAAGGTTGACAGCTATGGCAAGAACTGAATTTACTGAATATGTTTGAGGGCTGTATTCCCTCATTACTGGGTTTGTCCAGGTGTTTTGTGCTAAGAGGTTGACAGCTATGGTGAGAACTGAATTCACTAAATGATAACCATTCAAGTTTCAGTCTTCCTCTCTTTCACAAAGCAGCTGATCTGGCATAGTGGTATGTTGCTCTGACTGTTTTGCACAGGGACCTTGGCAGTAAAATGTATGGTGGTAACACAGCATTTTTCTTTCACAAAGCAGGTGATTCGGCATAGTGGTATGTTGTTCTGACTCTTTGCACAGGGACCTTGGCAATAAAATGTATGGTGGTAACACAGCATTTTATTCTAGCAGCTTTCCAAGATTATACAAGCAATGTTTAATGTGTCCCTGGTTTTTACCCTTTTGACCCACCCCAATAAATTTGGCTTTTTCCAGATTTCTTGTGCTGTAAAGTTGAGATGCAGTTGAGTAGTGAGTAGATTCTACAAGGAGCTGAGAGCTGCAGGGGAAGAGAAGTTTAGTGCTGATTATGCTAAGTCAGCTCACATTGCTAATAGCACAACAGGTTGTGTACTTGCTTTTGATGCAGAAGGTTGTTGGTTCTACTCCCATAAGGGGTGAATGCTGCAGTACTGAAAGTTAAGATACTAACTATGAGCCTGTTATCAGTTTGCCATCCATTTCCTATTGGAATATTACTAGCTTATTTTTAATGTAATTTAGGCAATTTATTCTTCAGGGGCATCAGGCACTTTATTTTTCGATGAAACCATGAAATATAAAGGTGATTGCTAGCAGCAACCTCTTCATTACAGATTTATTTAACGTGGAATTATTTAGATGACTTTTTTACTACTTCAGAGATTGTGCATATTTACTGATAATGGTGGACTGTAGAATTGTGCATATTTACTGATAATAGTGGACTGTAGAAGTCTGAGTAGACTTTTATGATGGAAATGTTCTGAATTGGGCAGTTTTGTCATTGGTGCATGCGTTTTGTTTCATTGCTTACTGGAAAAATGTTCAAAACAAATTTAAAATGCCCTCTAACAACTGTACTGTATTGTACAAAGAATATCATTTAGTACAGTGAGGAAGGTGTATCAAAGAGCACATGTATGTTTCATATGCAAGGGGCCTATGATTTGAAAACAGCCCAAAATTAATCTTTATCTGCAACTGGCAAAATATATTTTCTTTGAATGTGGGTTTCAATGCTGTTTCAATGAATGTGAGTTTCAAGGGCAGAGAAGTTTTAATGCTAAGTCTGTTTTCATTGTGAGACTGCATTGCTTTGTTTAGCAGATGTCTTAGTGTTTGTGCTGTAAAATACAAAATAAAACTTTTAAATGAAGTCCAACTCATCATAGAAGTAAAGCAGTATGCACATTAGTTGTTGTTGTGTCTTTCGGCTTTTCCCGGTTAGTAAATGGAGTGAAATAGCCAAGTAATGGATCATTGGAATGGCTGCAGAGGCTCCATTCAACCATGATTTTGTGAGGGGGGAAGGGCAGCAAACTCAGACAGGCCCAGCTGAACTATACCTCCCAACTGTCCAGATTTTTAAAAAATGAATAGATTTTTGCTTCTTATTTTTGGTTTGTTCTTCATAACATTTGTAGTTTTCTGGCAAATAATTTAGGAATTAAGTCACTAAATAATGATACACTGAGTTTCAGACTTCATAACCTTCAGAAAAATGCATGCTAAAGTAAGACCTGTTATTCTATCAACTGTCACAATTTATACAATAGCAATATTTAGTACTGTTTATATGTTTCCTCAATATATTTGGCCTTATTTAGATTTACTGCATTAACAGGTTGAGAGGTACATGCAAATAAATTGCTTTATAGAATTAGGCATAGCCAACCTCTCAACTGTCCCCGATTTTTGGCTCAAAATGTTGCTCTTCCCCCTAATAATCCCTCCCACAAAATAGCAATTTTGGAAGAAAACATGGAGGGTTTACAATTAAGAAATAACTGTAATAATCAAAGTTATAGATTACTTAAAATGCATGTAGATTCTTTTATTTTGTCAGCTGCTCAAGTTAGCAGTACTAATATTAAAGTGTCCCTTCTTTGACAGGTTCCCAGCTGTATTGTGTGGCTATTTTATATTTCTGCATCACATTTTTGGTCCATTTTTCAGAAAATTGTGTTTTTTGTGACAAATCATTAAAGATTGAAGTTAGAAAATAATGACAGACATTTGCGTTTCAGATTTTATACCCTTCAGAAAATTCATACTAATGCAAGACCTATTCTATTACCTTTCTAAGTTCATTAGAGCGATATTTAAAAATTGTCCTTATTTTTGGGCCTTTGTCACACTTCTGTGTATAGCTTTGTCCAGATTTCTTGCTCTGAGGCTGAGAGGTATGACAGATGTGTCAGGGCCATCACAGTCAGCCAGAGACATTTCAAATTGTGACATACTTGTTGCACCCCACTCCCCCATGTAGTGACTCTGGATGTGTCCAAGCAAGGCAAGGAGTAGTTATGCAGTGTAAATGTGCAGTGTGTCCTCCCATCCAAGGTAGACACAAGTACTACAGTGGCTTTTCATCTGTCCTTGATTTTGCAGAATGGTCTGGTTTCTGTCATATTTTTGTACTGTTGATTTATGCTTATTACTCAGAAAGTGCCTGTTGCTCTGTGTTTAAGTAGCAATGCTTTAATGACCATAAGGTAAGCTTGTCTGAGATCGTAAGTTGCAAGTAAGCTTTAATAAGCATACTGTTAAAGAATTGCCAACATTGAAAGCCTTTATGTTGTTGCCATGCAGAGAATACTTAACTAGATAATGTATAAGCCTTGGGTATTGAAGGACATGATTACATTCTTTTAAAAAGCTCACTCTTGTTGGAGACTTCCAGTCATCTCTACAGGCTTTACCCGTAAACTAAACAGAATGCCAATCATGTGTGGTCCATAACCTGTACAGTAATCCTTTAAGCAATGTATCGTGAGCTTGTTTCTTTGCTTTTCATTTTTTACTTTGATCATGTTTCCCCCATGAAACAAGTAGATAGTTGTCAGGCAGCAGGTCTTTTTTGGATAAGAAACATTTTTACAAGTGGGGGCATCACAGAGATTTCTACTTTCAGCATGTTACTTGGTACTTTAATAATGCTGAATATAAATTATAATTAGAACTGCAGTGCAAGGAGAAGTGGTTTGAGTTGAGTGCTGCTTGTTTTTCTTATACTTGATTTTGGCTGGCATTCCAGTAATGTATTTAAAAAGTAATTTATTTTTTCATGCCTCACAACCTTTTGTTTCCATCTAGATATTAAGTAAGCTGTTGTGCAGCCAATGCATTGAAATATTTTTATTCTTCTACACTTATTTTTGTCTTGATTGGACTCTCATAATGATGGTTTGGCACCCAGGGCAGCATATTTAATTAAAGTTAGTTTTTGTGGTTTTGAGCATAGCTCCTCCCCTTTCTAGTTGGCTGCACCCCTTCCCCTTGACCCCACCCATTCAGCTGTTTCCTGCAGCCCCCCCTTTGATTTGAAGTCACCAGCCGCCACTGTGTATGAATCTGCACAGCTACTAGAAACTTGATAAGAGACATTTTATTCTGCTTATGCTATGTGAAAATGTGCAGCTGCTAGAAGCCTTGATAAAGAAAACAATAGATGTTTGAAAGCTTAAACCATAGTTAGCATTACTTGTACCAAAGCTAGAAATGTACCTTGAATCTAGGCAAAATGTAACACATGTATTAGAACTGTACAATTGAAGAATTGAAGAACCAAGGAGGGCTAAAATAAGCCCAAGGTCAGGTTGTTTTTCTCAAATGTTTTTGCAAGACAGCAATAATTTGATAACATTCTCTGTGTAACATACAGAAAGCTGTGTCCGACTATGTCAGCAGTAGATTTGGTAACATTTTCTGTGTGACATGAAGAGAACTGTATAAGAATAACATACTGATCTCCAGAAAATCAGACAAACCTTGTACCTACATGCTTTGTCTCCTTGCTGCAAGTAATAAAGGGTGCTTTGCTTGAACCTAACATGCTTTGGTCTTTGAAGTTTTTCTTTTACACAAATGCAGCTTGAGGAAGGGATGCTAAACTCCTTTGTATGCTGTCCTTTTGGATGACATGATAAACCAATGTTCCATCTGCCTGAGTTGGTGGTAGCTCAGGTGGATGTAAAAATCCCATGCTGCCTATTGAAAACAGTAAGATCTTTTTTATAGCTATCACACATTTTTTTATATACACCTTTTTCACTCTGCATAACACAAAATAGAACAAAATAAATTTTAAGCACAGAACAATACATAAATACACATACATAAACATAGGGGAAGTTCCGCAGAGGCCTGGATACATTTTCCTAGTCACTATAAATATTGCCATTGGCCTAGTGGGACTAACTTAACAATATATAAATAAACAAAACAAATAAATATTTTAACTTCTACATGAACAGGTCTGAAAGTTTGGTTTTGGAATTGCTGTTTCTGTTAAAGGCTGTTTGACTGAAATATTCAACAATACTGTCTTCAGTTTGCAGAAATCTGTGTCTGTTATGGTCCACTCATTTGTGAGATTCACAGAAGAATGATTACCTACAATAGACAAACTGAAGATCAACAAATGAGCAGATACAAATCAGAGTACCAAAAAAAAAAGCAAACAAATATCTATAGTTGTGTCTTTAAATTGCCTTTATTTAATACTGCATGATTACAGATTACATTTTAAGTTTTCTAGTCCCGCTTTCCAGATCAAACCTCTGGAAATTAGTTTAGAAAAAAACAATGGGAGGGATGGATACGTGAGAGAATGTGTGTTTTCTGTAGGCATGAATGGCTGCCTAGGGGTATATGTACATGTTTATGCCTGTAAGTGGATGCAGATACTACAGGAATACTCTTTTTTTTCCTGGGAATTCAGGATTAAGTTACATTAACAATGGAAATTTTATAAAGTATCCGCTGTCGACGGTCAACAAATATCAAGGGTAAGTTTGCTGTAGTGCAAGAAGAAGCATTTGCAAAGGTGCTTGCTTGCGGCAGTCCGGCATACAACCAACCACCGACCCACTAAACTAAATCAGTTTTAAATATATCCAATGTCAGAAGACACCATACATGTCATACAAAATCCCTCACTGCCCAAGACCAATATAGCACAGACTGCAGCAACTAGATTGACTCCAACCATAACATCAAAAGACAAGACAAAAACCACCACCAGTTCGCCAACCTTACAAGGACTACAGAGACGGTAATACTACATATAACATCTAGAGACAACCCAAAACTACAACTATCCCAGAGACAATCTTAGACAGGGAGGGAGGAGGGTACATTACAAAAATGCCAGGTGTAGAAACTACAGGATGGCAGGAGTAGGTACAAACAGTCCTGCCAAATCATCAATCCCAATAGTCTAAGGGAGGAAAATATCCCAAAAAGCCTGTAAAAGAGCATGGCAGTGAAACAGTTGCTAAACCTTGTAAGCAAATTCCAAGTAAATAGGAGCAAAATATCCCTATAGTCAAGCTGGGCTCTCCAATCCTGAATGGTAATAAAAGTATGCGTTGCCCTCCACCCAGCAAAAATCTCCCTAGTGGCAGTGCCACTAGAAAGCAAATGCACTGAACTCCAAGTAGTGAAGCCTTGCCATCTTGACAAACCAATCCCCCAAAAGCTGATCCAAAACAAATAACAATACCCTTTTTACTGCCAATTTTCGCAAAATCTAACAAATTACGCAACTGGAAACTTTTGCTGCCTTGCAACAAATAATTTAAAAAATAATAACTATTTTGCAGTGTAACCAATTAGTTGAATCCTTTAAGAAAAAAATAGAAAGTAAATGGGCCATTAAGAAAAGCACTTTTTTAGTAATTTTAAGCAACAACATCAAAGTAGGCAAATGAGATAAATAATTTAAATATTCGTGAGGGGGAAGTTGAAAAATGGAAAAGGAAGGTAGAGGCTAGTAAAAAATAAGTCCAACTCAGAGTAGGAGCCAGGCACAAAGGTGAGATATTCTTCAAACCTAAAAGAGTCTTAAAGAGAAAGGCTCAAAGTTCACACTGCTGGTCTTCCATTTAGCTTACACGTGGAACGTGGGCCAACACCAAAGCAAGCAGGAGTGGAAAATTTTCCAAGCAGTAGTATCAGCTCCATTGAGTAGGGCAAAGAAAAAGAACACTTAACAGAAAGCTCATAAAGAATTGCTTCAACAAAAACTCAAAAAACTTAATACATATCTGCACTTGAACAAACCGAAAGTAAACATCCTTGTCCCTTAATAAACTCACAACAAAAAAATGCTGTGGAAGTTGAGACCCAATATGGTTCAAAACAGAATATGCTCTCCAGTTAGGTAAAGAGAAAAACTTCTTGCATGCCAGGCTGAACTACCTTCTGAAGCAACAGAAACTGCAAATGAAATGTCTCCTGAGACAATAGGTGCAAAAACTTGGGCACTAAATTGAGTTGGCCTGAGAAAAAGTAAACTGGAATATTGAGCAAAGAGAAGGCCAAGTCTGGCCAAAAACATTTGATTTGGATGGGAGGGAGGAGATAGTAGAGGCCATAGCAATTGACCAGAGGCAATTCTGGCAATTGTCCTGTCTGGTGCAATCTCTACTATTAATAAAAGAGACCTTTCAGTCAGGGCTGGCAGTGGTGTAGGGCCTTGTGAGAAGAGCAGAGGGTGGAGGCGATGGATGGAAGATTGCTCTGAAAATTTGGCCAATTCATCCACCTCAAAGAGACTTTGATGGATGTTTAAGCAAAAACCTTGGCATGGGGGTGTTTGAGAGTTCGAAGAATCTGCAGAACAGAGAGAAAGACACTGTTAACCCATGCCTTTGAGCTTTTGCTTTAGGGATCCATGGATCTCCTGCTCTAAAATGAGTTCCCCCTGCTTGTTGATGTACCACATGACAGTTGCCTTTCGATGTGAGCCATGACCGTGGCCCTGGAAGACCTGCCCCGAGAGAAAGATGTCATTAAAAAATCATTGATCTCAATGTAGAATGTAATGCTGCCCCCCTTAAGTGTGATGTGCCATGACGTCTTGTAATATACACTGCTACACCTGCCAGCTCCCGCTAAAATGGATTGTAGTCTCTGCTAGAATGACTTTTCTGTATCCTAGGTCCAAGAGATTGAAGATGTTTAGAGAGTCTGTCCTGCCCCCAGTCTTAATCCTTTTATGATCCAAGGTATTATTTGAATGACAGTGTCCTGATCCTGGCAGTGCTTAGTCCATACATGACAGAGTGGCATGTGGCAGAACATTCCCAGTTCATTTTTGTGGCAAGCCTATGCATACAAGAGAGTTTTTGATGCAAGGCATTATGAATACCATAGTGTCCAGCCCTTGGAGTGCTGTCCATTGATTCAGTGTGGAAACCAAGGCTTCTTCCTATGTTTGTCAAAATTAAAAGACAAAGAATCTTCTGCAGAGCCCAAGGCAAAAGATATTGATGAATGTCGAATTCATGAGGATGAAACAGAAAGATACAATACTTGAAAAGGCAGAGATTGATTTCTATTCTGCTACGAAGACAAATGTCAAGAGACTGCAAGGTACCGTTCATTATCAGGTCCACTATGTCCTATTCATCCTTCTGACTGACTCTTAGCCTCCCAGAGCATGTACTAGAATCAAGGATTCAAAACCAGATAGCCAATATCAGCTTAGCGGCAATAATTATGAGGCTGAAGTAGAAAACTGGGAGGAGAAAACGCAGAGGTTCAGGCACCTGAGGAAAGCCAAACACAGATGAAGAGAACTACGGCACTCTAAGAAACAGCTCAGAGCCATAGAAGGCCCTCTGCAACTAATAACTGCTCCAGTTACCAAAGAACATCCTTGAGAAGAGAAGTGTAAAAGCTGCTCCTATGAAAATATTTGGGTGCCTCGAATGTAATCAAAACGTGTTTAGACAACACCTTGTAAAGCTGTTGTAACGTCAAGTATCTTTGGTAGGAATGTAATTGGAAGTGTGACCGGGTCCTTTGGCCCATATAAATGAAAAAATAGAGGTGTTCTTTCTTGTCTACTTTCTGGCAAAGGAACAACCTTGATTCTTTCCCTTAGGAGAAGGGGAGAAGAAGCCCTATGGCCCCTTGAAGTAACAACACGCAAATGTCCAAAAGAGCCGGTATCTGACTTCCAAACGTCTAGCAAACCTTTATAAAAGGCAACACCAATTGTGCGCTGCAGGTAACTGGTCCAAGAAAGTCCATCTGTCCCAAATCTTTCCAGTATTTGCCCACAAAATGTCTTCAAATTGTTCCTGAAAGTGAACAAAAGGTGCTGCTCTTGGACTGAGCCCTGGCCTCACTGAAAGACTGGGCATCTGAGGGACTTTACCTAAGGACTGAAGTTCACCCCCCTCGAAGACCCCCCTGTGAAGACCTACCCTCAGCCTGGGAACTTCTAGACCCCAAACCAACCTTCTATAGACCTGGAAGGATAATTCCCTAGTCTCTACCACCTTGTCTACTGCAATTTCAAAAAACACCGCCAAACCTGCTTTCTCAAGTAACAGTCTAACTTTGCTTCCTTGTCATTTAAACAGTACTTTTCAGCTGATAAATCAGCAAACAAAATCTCAATAACTCAGCCAGCAGTATAAAGGCTGTCCACCTCAAAGGTCAGCCTAATTCTGATCCCTCAATTAGGCGCCTGCGCCAGGCAAACCCAAGGGCCTTCCTAACCTGTTCAGAACCATGTACTAAATTCTTTCTAAATACAGAAACTCACCTTCAAACCAGAAGAACCTTTACCAGATACTTCAGACTTCACTACTAGATTGAGCTGGTTCATCTGCAGAAGAAAGCAATTAGAAAGGGGTATCAATTTGGTATTTCCAGCTCAAAAAAAACCTTGGCTAGTCAAAGCCAAAGAAACTTTATCTGCCCAAAGATCTTTTTAACTCCCTCTTGGCCTGTTTAGAAGGTGTCTTTTTACAACACAGACTAACTGCTTTAGGGCCGACCCTAACAGCTTAAAGGCTCTGCCTATCCTCTCCAAAAACAGTAGGACATCAGGTAAAAGAATGAGGAAGAGGCGGTCTGCAGAGGCTATCCGAGGCAACAGGGACAGGACAGTAGAATCAAGAAAGGGCCACCTCTGCAAAACATCTTCCACCAAAAACAAAATTTTCAGCTGGGGAAAAAATACAGAAGTCCTGACCAAAAAATTCCCTAATGGATGTCCTGAGGAGGAAAAAAGAAACTCAAAAGGAAAAGAGAGGAGTAAAAGAGAAGAAGAATCAGGAGAGAAATCCTCAGGAGAAAGAAGCATCAGAATCAGAATCATCCACATCAGAATGAGACCTCTCCGTCTAGCTCCTGAAACTCTCCTAATCGACCTTCTCCCTGGGTCTCTTCCTAGTCCTTTACCTAGGTTCAAATCAGACTTATTAATAGTCCTAATCAAAGTAATCAAATCTTCAAGCATATCTGCTACTGCAACTGAAGCTAAAACCCGCCTGCCTCTGGGAGCAACCTTGGAACCTCTGGGAGAAAGAAGAAGGGGCCTCTGGAGGAAACCTAGGACCACCCAGGGAAGGAGGGAGAGAAGGGTAAGGCCCCTGGCCCAGGCCTGCCCCTTCAGCCTGAGCTGCCTCCTCCTGCACATCCTGCACTCCCAAGAACCTCAGAAACTCTCCAAACCAAAAGAGAAAGAACCACACACAACGAAGAACTTAAGAACCCCAATGGACGTGGCTTCTAAGCTGCGCTGCTCTTCTGAAGAAGCTTAGCTGCTTTGCATCTGCGGGCTGAAGCTGGCGGCGGAGCCGGCATTCGGCTTGGCGAAGACTAAACCTGGTACAATGGCCCAATCTAATCTAGCACAAGAGTGAAGCACAGCACAAGAACATATGACAGCGTCGTAACGGGCCCTAAACAAAGGAATACACAAAGTATGATAATCTAATGTGGTATCTGATATCCCACAAAAATTACAGTTTTTCACTTTTTCTGACATCCGTAACAAGGCAGAAAAAAAAAAAAAAAAAAAAAAAAATCAGCACTATAACTTTGACCGTCTGAAAACTCCGAATAAAAAATCAAAAATTTCAGAACGCCGAATGGCACTTGCAACGCTGCTACATCGCTGCAAAAGACTGAGGATAGATAAAGAGACGAGTCGTCGTAGCTTTGTACCCTGATGTCTGATGAATCAGTCATGCGCATGCCGACCCGGCGACAGCCTTATACTATGATACCCGACGAGACGCCGCGGACTACCCCAAGTGTAAGGACTGCAGCAATGTGAGATGAAGAACATCAAACTTGAATAAAGATATGGAACTTTCTGATAATTTATTTCATTATATAGCAGTATGCAAGCATTTCATACTAAAGATTATCAAAACAGTTGAAGAGAGAGTCACAGTCTGGAGAAGTATTTAACAGTATTCAGAATTACTGAATGTACAGTGCAAGAGAAAAACTAAGAAAAATGTGAAAGATATACTGCTGAGTAAAGCATGTGGAACGTGTGTGTGTAAAATAAAAAGGATTCATGTTGATAGATCAACGGTAGTTCCATCAATCGCAAATCCAAAGGAAAAAGAGCAGCCAAAATCACTTTGGGCAAAAATCCTAAAATAATTTTTTTTTTCTTCAGGCAAGCACCCCATACCCCTAATCTGGGGGGATACCCCTACACCCCCTAAAGTTAAATATACCAACCATGAGGTCTCATAACAGTGAAGAAAAGGGAATCCTTCATTATTATCGAAAGTGCTTTTGGCTACACATTTTGCGGCTGATTTGCATATAAGACAAGAGATTGGTATAACATTAAAGTATAGTATGTTTTAATACAAAGGTGAAAGACCTTAAAAGAAGACATAAAAAACACTTTGGAAAACAAAATGACAAGAATACATAAATTTCCACAGTGAGAAAATGTATTTCTGTTAGAAGCTGCATTATGAAAGAAGGGAGAAAAAGGGAATATGTAACGTAAGAAAGTATGGAGGAAAGACTACATATATCTTAAAAGTATTTGCAGCAGAGGAAATACTTGTACATGTTTTTCCTGAATGTGCAAGTGTAAAAAAGGTTTTGGATAAAAATGAAGAGATTATTTCACCGTAAAGTAAAAAAAAAAGGCTGGTGAATAAAAACACAATATGCAATGGATTTTATTAGGATTCACACAAGAAAATACGAGTTTGTCTTATCAATGGCATATTTGGGAAATATTATTGTTTAACGAAAGATGAGACATAAATAATAATATTCAAAGGATAGAAAATTATTTTTTTGAAAAAGAATTAGCTTAAGTAAGAGTAATTTTAGTTCACACTAGAGAAGTAGAAAAAAATGTTGTGAAATAATTCCATTATTTTGAATTGTTGATAATCATCTTCTTATTGCTTTTTATTAACTGTTCTTCTTAAGTATTTTGAAATTAACATTGTTGTAATTCATCAAGTTGCACTTTAATATCTTAATTTTTTACATCCACCTGAATAACCACCATCTCAGGCAGAAGAAACCTTGATTTAATGCCTCACTGCTAGTCAGTGTTGGTTAGCAACAAAGAAGCAGAATGAGATAAAAGTAACATTTTCAGATGCACCTGAAAATTAAAACGCAAAGATGCAGACTGGGGAGAGGAGCTGAACAGAATAAGATAAAGGAAATGTGGGAGGGCAGAAATGGGGACAATGAAAGAAAGAAGTACACGAAAAATAATCTAGTTAACTGGAGTACACTGGGAAGAAGGTACCAGAAATATGAGGTGAATTGCAACTGCAAAACTGCAAGTTGTCTGATTTGTATAATAACACTGAAATTTAATTGTCTTAAGAGAACTTCCCTTAGTTCAAAGTATATACATCTCAGAGTTAGTATATGCAGGTAGTATGGATTTGGGAGCACAGTCACCCATGTCTAAGGGTGCAAGTCAGCAAACAGACTTGTTAAATATTTCTGAAGAATTAATGTGTGTTTCAATTTTTGATATTTTGTTGAGACCTGTGATCTGTCTTTTCAGTAAGCTGCATCTGTGGCATGGGGTTGTTTGGCCTAATGAACTTGAAAACCCAAACTTGGCCACAACTTGCTGTAAGGGAAAAGTTAGTTTGCTTTTGCTTTTTTGTATTTTGTATTACTTTTGACTTCTTATGTTTGGTATATTGTGATTTGTTTTCTTTACACTGTGTAACTTGTATTCTTCTTTTAATTCCATATTTAAACTAGGAAAGAAACCATGGCTGTGTTTCTTGGGAGTCACACAGAAATTAGAACAGGTGAATTAAGGTTATTTACCTGTGAACTAAGGGTGGAGTTAGGAACTAAACCTTCTAAGGGTTAAAATAAAACATTTCAAGGCTTTACTGGAAAAGCTCACTCAGACTCTGCACAACTTGCTGTGAGGGAAAGGTTAGTTTCCTTTTGCTTTCCAGTATTTTGTATTACTGTATTGCAACCTGCTATTTTGCATATTGTGATTTGTTTTCTTTACACTGTGTTTTACTTGTATTCTGCTTTCAATTGCATATTTAAACTAGGAGATGCGTATTTAAACTAGAAGAGAGACCATAGCTGTCTCTCTTGTGAGTCACACATAAATTAAGTTTTCCCACACCTCTCTTCCTGGTGCTGTTATATTTTTAAACTCAACTGTCTTTCTAGTTGCTTGCCTCTTATTAATTTGACCATATATCTCCTTCCCTCTCCTCTTTCATTTGCTGTTGTGAGTAAGCACAAAATTATCATTTTGTGAAATCACTCCCTTTCAACTCTGAATTTATTGTCCATCCCACTGAATTCCATAGAACCAGAATATGAAGTACCCAACCCCTTCCAATCTATCTTGCTGTTTTAAAATTAGTGGCTTAGATAGCTAAAGCTTAGTTACCTGTCTTTCATATCTAACTGCTTAGTGCACACTGCAACTCTTGGAATATTAATTCATTTTTCCATCTTAGCTTTAAAATCTGCAACATCTACTCCAAGATCATCAATTATTGGAGAGCACACATTCTGCCTCTCAATAGTCATCTTGGGATTAGTGCTTCTGTTTTGCAGAAAGCCTAAAAATTGCTTCATATGAGCCAGCTTGAAATGTGTGCTTATATTTTGCTCCTGGTGAGAGAAGAAGCAGAGTGCATGGATTCCGGTCTGTTTTTGGTTGGGTAGTGAGTGTTTGTGCTTGATGTTCTTGATTAGTCTGGTTGCTATTCAAGGCACCTACCAGGAAAAGGCTACAACAAGTGTACAAAAAATTGTATCATCTAAGACAAGACTGTGGATCCACAAAAAGGCCTACATCTCATATTGGGATTGGTGCTAATGTTTTGCTTCTGGTGAGAGATGAAGCAAAGGAACATTGTATCCCAGCAGAGTGAAGCTGTGGTGAGATGAGCACTGGCAATAGCCAAGCAGTAGCTATTCATGTGACTCCCCCTTTTTTCATCATTCATGACACACTATTTCTTCGTGTTCAGTAAGCACTGCTTGATTTGTTTCTAACTTCAGAATATATGCCTAAATATCTCATGCGTAAATTGTCAGGGTCTACTTATTAGTTTCCTCCTCAAGTGTTTAGCAGTGCCCTGTAGAGACACAGACATCTTGAGTAATATTTCTCCTGTAAAAGCATTTCTGAAATGTCACCAATACCTAGTTGCACACAGTACACCTAGTTTGCAGTGACAAGCACTGCCCCACAGAGTTGCAAACTGGATACTCCTGACATCAATGAAAAAGCATCTATTGCCATGGATATAAACTTCCCCACTATCTCCATTACCAGCTTGGTGGATATGGGCATCCTGAGGCAATGTAAAAATTGTCTCATGTTTACTGACAACCAGTTAATTCTCAAACAAACTGAAATGATATGTGAGAGATGTAATTTGTACAATGTCACTGGAGGGAACAAGCTCTCACATAAAAGTATTCCTAGTATCAATAAGGTTGTCATTAGTACATATGCTGCACCCATCACACACAATACAAAGCAGACATATAGACCCCAAGATGCTGAGGCACTTAAATGTAACCTTCCTAAACTCCAAAGACCTCCTAGATGAAGTACACATTACAAACATACTCAGTAGCCCTGAATGCACTCTTTCAAAACAAGACCCACATTAACACATGCAGCCACATCTCATGGAACCTCTACTTATAATCCCATAAGACAAGCCACCATGCAAGTCCAACATTGTTGCCATTGGAGAGTCCATTGTGAGACACACTGATGCCCCTCTTACCAGGCTGAGTAAGGAAAAAGCCATGTTCACTTGCTTATCAGTGGCAAGGCTCCACCACATTATGCAAGCACTCCGGTCATTGGACCATATGTACATTATAACTCAGTCATAGACCATGTCAGTGTAAATGACCTGAGACATCATACCTTCCCTGACTATATGAAGAGAGATATCATGGAGTTCTAAGAATGTGTCCCAGGCTGGTATATGCCTAGCAATGAGCAGGATGTTACCTTCTCCAAGGATGATATGCCAAAATACGAACAAAAGATGACTAACTTTAATAACTGATTTCATTACTGGTGTCATTCTAAGGTGTGCACTATTTGTCAGCATGGAAATTTGATCTTGGACACTCCTCCCAGTCTAGTGTCCTTAGCTCATTCTACCTAATGCAGAGAGAACATTTGAGAGGGCCAACCCACTTAGTTTCTAAACCTTGAATTATATTCTGTTCCTCCTTTCACCCTTTCCACTTTATATAAAAACACTTTGCCAGACTCTACCATTGCTAGAATCTCTTTGTGTTCTGACTGAGTGTGCTTCTCAAATAATATGGAAATATAGAGCTGATAAGTATATATTTTGGCACTTTTTTAACTGTTCAGAGTTCTGCACTATCTTAATTTTTGCTTGACTGAATTATTTATATATCTGATGGCATTGTTTTCTGATACTCTAAGTGCCTTCATTTTGTTTCCTAATTTACTGCTTTCTGCACATGCTTTTAGTCATTTTTTTAATTTAACTGCATTTATTTAAATTGTATTTGCTTTAATACTGCTACACACTCAAGTGTGCTAACATGCACTGCATTTGAATTGTTTTACTGCTGCTTTTCTGTATAAAAAAAAGTTCTAAGCTTGTTTCCCACCTTTCCTGTAACTAGTCTAGTCCAGATGCAGATTTGCTGTATCCAGGATTGTTAGTAAGCTTCTGAGCCCCCACCAAGTCTTTCTGTGTTGGTGGGAAGCCCTCTAGCTTATCAGTGGGAGTGGTAAGCACTGGGTAGCCTATCTACCACAACAGGAGTGGTTTCTGGACCAGAAATTGTAGTTTAGTGGCCGTTTGGGCAGTTTTTCCCTCCCCTTCAACTTTCTGGTTTAAAAGCTCATGTTTGCACTTGTTTCCTGCCTTTCCTGTAACTAGTCTAGTCCTGACACAGATTTGCTGTATCTAGGACTGTTTATAAGCTTCTGAGCCCCCAAGCCTTTCTGTGTTAGAAGGAAACATTCTAGCTTATCAGTGGGAGTGGTAAGCACTAGGTAGCCTATCTACCACAAGAGGAGTGGTTTCTGGCACAGAAATTAGAGTTTATTGAATGTTTGGGCAGTTTTTCCATCCCTTTCAACTTTCCAGTTTAAAAGGCTGCATTTGCACAGGTTTGCGCTTGTTTAAGCTCTGCTCAGCAGTGCTGAGCTAAGGTAAACTATTACTGGTGCCATAAAGTCTGCTCTTCAGTTTTTCCCTTAGATCTTGCTAGTTCTTTCTCTCTTGTACTTCAAAAAGTCTAATCGCTTTGCACTTCAACAGGTTTTTGAAGCAATTATTATAGCACACCTAAGAGCCATCAACACTAGTCATTCTTCACGGAAATAGCTCCAGTACTTAGCAGTTATGACCACCCCTCCTGGCATGATTAAAGCGCAGTTCCCTGTGCTTTCTCTTATTAACCTGGTGCACGTGGGCATTCTGAGGCAGTTTAGCAATTGCCTCATGTACACAGACAACCCTCTCCTCTTACCTCCCAACAATCAGACTTGTGAGAGATGCACTTATATCACCAAATTGGAAGCTACGCACTCTCCAGCCAAGACCGGACTAGCTGGTCAAGAGGAGAAGGTCAACATCTCCACCACACCACATGGAACACATAGCCCTCTAGAACACCTACTATCACAGCTCTCACATAAAAACACAAACCACACACCCACATTTGCAGAGCTACTCAATAGAAATTTACCCAAACAGCAGAGACCTCCAAGACAGAAATGCACTCAACCACCACAACACAGCACAAACCACAGGACACATAGCTCACCTCCACAGTGTGTCCCTCAACCTAAGCCCCTAAAGCTAAACACCTTGCCCAATACACTAAGCATAGGTGACTCAATAGTGAGGAACACAGATGTCCCACTCACTAGGTTGAATAAGGAGAAGGTAACAGTCAGCTGTCTATCAGGTGCCACAATCCGACACAACACATGCACTCAGGTCACTCCACAACAAGTATTACTCTGTCATTGTCCATATGGGTGTGAATGACCTGAGATGCATCTCCCTGGACTACATGAAAAGAGAGATGGTGGAGCTCTCGGATTATGTGGCCCAGGCAGGTATGACACTAGCCCTGAGAAGTATCCTACTGTCACCCAGAATGATACCGCAGTACAAACAAAAAATGATTGACTTCAACAATTGGCTAAGTTTCTGGTGTCATTCTAAGGGGATCCAGTATCTGTCTATTGGGATAACATGATTGACACATCTTGATGCTTTGCCAGAGATGGCCTGCATCTGTCAGCCCTGGGTTTCTGGGTACTGGCTAAGGCTCTTGCCACCCCTATAATGTCTTTTTAGGCGGTCTTCCCAAGACCAAATTACCACCGTAACAGCTATAAATAAATGCAATCTGAGGGTCATGCTGCTCAACCCTAGAAGTCTAAATCTCAAGATGTATTCGCTCGAAGCACTCCTCAAAATGGAGAACATCGACAATTGCGCTGTAACAGAGACCTGGTTTGAAGCAGCAGAAAGCACCCCTGTACTACCAGGCTATAACTCATTCCACACATTTCAGCTGTGAAACATGGACGGAAGCTCAAAAGGTGATGGTGTCTCCACATTCATAAAGGATATGCACACCTCCAGACTAGTAGCCCAGCATAATGCATCTGAGACACTTCAGATACACCTAACATTGGGTAAGACTGTGATCCAGGTCATAGCCTGCTATAGGTCCCCAGCCATGTCCTTAGACTCACTCCATGTTCATAAGCACCGTGGAATCTATCAAGGTCCAACCCAACACTCTCATACTTGAAGACTTCAACTACCTATCCATCAACTGGGAAAACTACTCAAGCACCATTGCAATGGCCCAATGCTTCCTGGAATTCATCAGTTCCAATGCCCTGGACCAGCACATTCTTACCCCCACTAGAGGAAGCAACATCCTTGACCTGGTTATTACTAACATGGGCAACTGATGCTCTACACCAATAGTCAATTTCTTCCTGGTTAGATCTGACCACAAACTAATCACCATGGAAATCCACATCTCACCCACACCCCCTGCAAAGGTATCCACCATGAAAAACTTCTCCAAAGCTGACTTTGGAATCCTAAAATCAGATATGTGACTAACGTCACAACAACCATGCCAATGGAAAATAGATGCATGATTGCTGAATCATATACCAATGCACTGTACTTACACGTACATAAACGCATGGAACTAGCCATACCCAACAAAACCAAGACGCTCTCCTCCAAAAAAAGGAAGCTTGTCTGGTGGTCTCGTGCCATTAATAAACTCTACAACAGAAGGAAGAAACTGTTGCAGAAAAAAGGTGACATCCCAAGACTGGAAAAATTCCCTTATTAGCCTCAACAAAAAGTTGAGATCCCTCATCTAAACCTCCAAAGCCAGCTATGAAGCCAGAATTGTGGCAGACACTAAAAACAACCACAAAGTCTTCTTTAGTTATATGAAGAATTTCCATGGCAATACCCAGATTTCATCCAAGTTACTGCACAATGGTACCTCCTATATTGAGCCAACAGATATTGTCAACATACTGGCCGACAGATTCAGTGCCAACCTTACCCCTCTTTCCTCACTAATTGACCAATCTCAATACTGAAAGAATGCCAGGCACCCTGCATTACTGCAGCACAGGTTAAAGCTGCATTGTCTATGACCAAGAATACAGATTCCATGGGACCAGACAATATCCCTGGCTGTGATCTACATGAATTACAAAGTGAACTGGCATCACATCTATGTGCTCTGTTCACTCACAGCCTCATCTCAGGCTTTGGCTCTACTGAATGGCACACTGCTACAGTCATCCCTCTCCATAAAGGAGGAGCGACTACAGACCCTGGAAATTATCGTCCCATTAACCTGATAAGTCTGATATGTAAGGCTATGGAGCACATCATCATGGACCTAATTAACAAGGATATAGGGAATCTCCAAACTCTAGATCTCACACAATTTGGTTTTGTGAAAGGTAGATCATCCCTGCTCAACCTGGTTGACTTCTTTGAGTCAGTTATCAGAGCGGAGGATGAAGGTAAGGCAGTTCATACAGCCTACCTCTATCTGGCCAAGGCTTGTGATACCATTCCTCACTCAGTAATTATTGATAAACTCACTAAACTAGGCATCAACCCCCATACCATTAGGTGGGCTGCAAACTGGCTTACAGAAAGAACACAGAGTGTGAAAGTAGTGGACTCCAAGTCAGACTGCCAACCAGTCACGAGTGGAGTCCCACAGGGATTGGTCCTGGGTCCTCTCCTGTTTGACAACTACTTCTCAGATGTCCAGGCCAACAAGGAGGAACTCTGGCTGATCAAATTCACAGATGACTGCAAGCTGGGAGTCATTATTACCTCACCCAAGTGGTGCAGACATCCTACAGAAAGGCATCACTGAGACCAATGACTGGTGTCGAAACCATGGCCTTAAGCTTAATGCCAAAAAATGCATCGTCGTCCCCTTTGGGAAAAACTCAGTTCCCACTAATTACCACATTGATGGGAGCCCACTGAACACTGAAGGCATTATAAGAGATCTGGGGGCACAGGTTGACAGCAACTTTTCCTTCGACCACCACACATTGCCACTGTGGTCAGAAAGTCCTTCTATGTGCACATCTCATTACCAAGGGTTTTGCATCCAGATAGAAAGAGGCCATCATTTCTCTCTACTCTTCTCTCATTAGACCAATCATAGAGTATAATCCCCCATTTGGCATGTATCTCACTAGACAGACTTCAACAGCTATAGAGGCCACAAAAGTACCTCACAAAGAGGATCCTAGGCATTAAACACATGTCCTACATGGACAGACTCAAAAAACTCCAGCTATTCTCTGTCTCATATTGTCTACTAAGAGGCAATCTCTGCTTGACTTACAAAGCCATGTCTGACCCAGCTCTGTTAGAAATGCTACATCTAATAAATCCCAATCTCCGCACCACATGCTCCAGAGACCACAAACTCATTACCACAATCAACAGAACATGCAGGAGAGACAGGTTCATAACCCAGAAACTGCCCATGCTCTGGAACAGACTTCCCATACATGTCAAGCAGAGCACCTCACTAGCCCTTTCAAGAGAAATCTTGATGAGTGGATGGGAAATAGAAAGTTCACCCCAGGGATCACTCCAGTGGCTCTACTTGATAGAGGCACTGGGAACTAACTATAGGTGGCACAACTCCAGGGTACTTCTATGAGCTAGGCTTGCAAAGGCCCCAGGGCGATTAGCCTAGTAATCACCTATGAACCTATGAGATGTTCAACAGACCACGCTGCTTTGCCAGGGATGGTCTGCACTGCTCCCCTCTAGACTTTTGAATATTAGCTAAAACATTGTCTTCCCTCCATAGTGCCTTTTTTAGGCAGTGGAAAAGTGAAAGTACTTTTTTAACACAGCAAATCAAAACCAAGAAAATCTAAAGGCATTATAGCTCAATGCTATGAGGCTAAACATAATAACTCCACTCCCTAGAAGCTCATTTTACCCTAGAGAATGCTAATATCTGTGCAATCACTGAGACATGGTTTAAAAATGCAGGGAGCACACTAAGAGTGCAATGTTATAATGCCATCCACACATTTAGATCAAGTACTACCCAGACATGGACTAAAGATGGAAGTGTATCTCGATTAACATCAAAAATAAATATACCTCAAGGCTGGTCAAACAGAACAATGCACTTGAGCTTCTCAATGTACAAATCACCTCAGACAAAATCAATGCCACTTCACTGCAAGCTACAGGACCCCCTCTATGACTCAGGAAATCCATACCATCTACTTAAGCTTATTAGAAACACTCACCATCCAACCCAATACCAGATTCATGGGTGGCTTTAATTACCACACTATCAAATGGGAATCCTAAATGACACCAAACATACAGTCACAAAGATTTCTGGATTTTGTAAACACCAAGTCCCTGGACCAGATTGTCAATGCACCAACCAGGCGTGCAACCATACTGGATCTGGGGGTCTATATCTAGCTGAGATTCCTTATAAGATCCTCCAAAGCTAGATACAAAAACAAAATCACCACTAAATCCAAGGACAACCACAAAGCATTCTATAGCTATGTCAAGAATCTAGATGGCAACACTCAGATCTGCTCCGAGTTACAACACAAAGGCACGAAAATTACAGAACCAACTGATATTGCCAACATCCTAGCAGATAGGTTCAATGCTAACTTTACTCTCCTTTCACCCCCTAAAGGGCCCATATCTATACAGGAAGAATGTAGAGTCCCTGTAATCACAACTACGCAGGTAAAAGCTGCACTCTCTAAAGCCAAAATCACAGCATCCATGGGTCCGGACAACATCCCAGGCTGCGTTTTACACGAACTTCAGAAAAAACTGGCTCCCCACTTAAGTACCATGTTCAACAATAGCCTTGCATCAGGTTTTGTGCCCACTGAATGGTGCACAGCAACAGTTATCCCACTCCACAAAGGGGGAGCCACCACTGATCCCAGGAACTATCGACCTATTAGCCTGGCGAGCCTGGTCTGCAAGGCCATGGAACGTATCATCATGGAACTCATAAACAAAGACACTGGTAACCTCCAAACTCTGGATCCCACAAAGTTCTGGTTTGTGAAAGGCAGATCATGCCTCCTGAACCTGATCGACTTCTTTGAGGCAGTCACCAAAGTAGGGGATGAGGGTAAGGTGGTTTGCACAGCCTATCTTGACCTCGCCAAGGCTTTCGACACCATTCCCCATTCTGGAATTATAGCTAAACTCACTAAACTAGGTATAAATCCCTATGTCACAAGATGGGTTGCCAACTGGCTCACTGACAGAACCCACACTAAAAGTTGCAGACTTCAAATGTGACCTCAAAGCAGAGACAAGTGGAGTACCACAGGGTTCCGTTCTGGGACCTCTTCCTGTTTGGTATCTACTTCTCTGAAGTACAGGCTAACACAGAAGGCCTCTGGCTAATGAAGTTCGCAGATGACTGCAAACTAGGAGCCATAGTCAAGTCCCCAAATGATGTGGACATCCTACAGAAGGGCCTAACTGAGACAGATGCCTGGTGTCAGAGCTATGGCCTCAAGCTTAATGCCAAAAAGTGCAGTGTCATCCCCTTTGGTCAAAACTCTGTACCCATGAACTACCACATAGGCAGCAATCTACTTAACACCGAATGCGTGATAAAAGACCTTGGGACCCAGGTGGACAGTAGTCTCTCCTTTGATAGTCACATCGCCACAGTAGTCAGGAAATCCTTCTATGTGGCACACCTCATCATAAAAGGGTTCTCATCCAGGAAAAAGAGGTCATTGTTCCTCTCTACTCGTCACTCATTAGACCCATTACAGATTACAATGCCCCTTTTGGAATGTACTTCACAAGACATCTGCAGCAGCCGGAAAGGCCACAGAAGTATCTCACAAAGAGGATTACTGGCCTCAAACAAATGCCCTACACTGACCGCCTCAAAAAACTCCAGCTTTACTCCATAGCATATCGCCTACTCCGAGGTGATCGCTGCCTAACATATAAAGCTATGTCAAACCCAGAGCTGCTGGACATGCTACACCTAAAGAAATCCTAATCCCTCCAAGCTACACGCTCTAGGGACCGAAAACGTGTCACCACAATAAACAGGACATGCTGGAGGGATAGATTCCTGTCCCAGACACTTCCTATACTCTGGAACAAGCTACCCATCTATGTCAAGCAAAGTTCTTCATTAGCACTCTTCAAGAAAAATCTTGATGAGTGAATAGGAAATACACCCCGGGGATCACTTCTGTGTCTCTGCTGGACAGTGACACAGGAAAATAACTTTCTTGGGTGGCGTAAGCTATGGAACCTTGCTGGCTAGTCATATGTAGGCCCTTGGGCCGATAGCCTAGTACCTACCTATGAACCTATATCAGAGCAGCAAAATGGCAATACAGCAAATACCCTTTCGCTGACACATCTACGCTGAAACACCATAACAGTGAAAGCTCAGGTCAGCGATTTTTCTCCCCGGGAAAAAAAAAAATCACTTGGGCTTGGCCTGAGCCATGACAGTGCTCTTTACCCCACTGTAGTGCGACCTTGTAGTTGGTATATTTAATTGTGGGGGTGAAGCCCCCACGTTGCAATGTTTTAAGTGGTTTGTTATGTTGTGTTGGTCTACCGATTTTTTTCCATGGGAAAAAAATTGGTGACCTGGGGTTTCTCTGTTATGGAGCTTCAGTGTAAATGTGTCAGCAAAACAACATTCCCCATAATGCTGTTTCGCTGAGTTAATATAGACCCGGATCTGGTCCACACTAATGTGGGAAAGTGCTATACAGCCCCTAATGTAATGTCTTCCCTGGTAAGATCAGGCCACAAAATGAACTCCTTTGAAGTAAAAATAAAACCTGGCCCTCACCTACCCTGGAATATTTAGGAACTACTCTAAGGCTAACTTCCTGCTATTAAGTGATAACCTGACAAAAAAAACATACACCCTGAGAACACTGCAGCATATGCAGAAATGTTCACAGAAACCCTATACAAGCAGTTAATAGTTGCATAGAGGCAGCTGTACCAACAAGAAGAAGTACAGAACTAACTCAAAAAGCAAGCCACCCTGGTGTAATCACAACATCAATAGGCTGCCTACCTCTCAACCTTTTAGAGCAACAAATCTGGACAAAGTCATAAATAGTGGGGAGACAAAGGTCCACAAATTGGGACACTTTTTAAATACTGTTCTTACAATGTTAGAAAATTGATAGAATAACTGGCTTTGAATTAGCATAAATTTTCTGAAGGGTACACAGTCTGAAATTCAAATGTATATCATTATTTTGTGACTTCAACCCTCAATAATTTGCCAGTGATTTGCTAACAAATCACAACTTTATGAGAAACACACCAAAAATATGAAGCAAAAATCTGGACATTCTGTGAAAATCTGTACAGTTAAGAGGAATGATAGGCTGTATAACAGTGGGAAGAAAATCATGGCAAAAATTAGGAGCTGCAGCACCCAGCAAGATAAAATAACTCTCAGCAAACTAAACAAACAACTCAGAGGACAAAGTCTACCAAATATAAATTATTGGCAAATTTGGCCTCCCAGGCCAAGGACAACCACAAGGCATTCTTTAGCTATGTTCGCAACCTCAAAGGCAATACACAATTGGGTTCAGAGCTCATTGCAAACGCAGCCAGCTATACTGAGCCAGAAGATATAGCAAATCTATTAGCCAACAAATTCAGCTTAAACTCTTATCCCTTTTTCCCACTCAACATTCCTTCAGGAAATACCATCAAATACAAATCCCCTGCTATCACCAGGAAACAGTTCCTTAATGTTCTCTCTAAGGCCAAGAACACTGCATCAATGTGCCCAGACAATGTCCCAGGATGCCTTCTAAACAGCATGAAACATGACCTATCAGGCCCTCTGGAATTGCTACTTAACTGTAACCTCCAAACAGGCTTCCTGTGCCTCATGAATGGAGAACAGCAACAGTCACCCTCTACAGACCCTGGAAACTTCAGGCCCATAAATCTCACTAGTTTCACATGCAAAGCTATGGAAAGAACTATCATAGAAATGATCATTAATGATATAGTAAACCTCCAGACATTGAACCCAACCCAATTTGATTTTGTCAAGGGCAGGTCATGTCTACTCAACCTGGTGGATTTCTTTGAGAAGGTCACCAAAGGAATGGATGAGGGCAAAATGGTTCACACTGCCTACCTTGACCTGGCCCAGGAATTTGACACAATACACCATTTTGGCATTGTTGACAAACTCAAGAGGTTCAGTGCAAACCCTTATGTCACCCGGTAGATAGTCAACTGGCTCAGAGACAGGACCCAGGAAGTTAGTAATGAGGAGTCCACCTCTACAAAGAGGCCAGGCACAAGTGGAATCCCTCAGGGATCAGTCCTGGGACCACTCCTTTTTGGCATTTACTTCTCTGACATCAAGGCCAATATCAATGGCCTCTAGCTGACTAAATTTGCAGATGATTGCAAATTAGGAGCTGCCATTGAACCCCACACTGACACAAATGTTCTTCAGGAAATGCCGACACATCCAAACAACTGGTGTCAGAGCCACAGAGTAAAACTTAATGCCAAGAACTGTATAACAGCATTTTGTGGGGGAAAAAAAACACCCCCTGTAACAATCATATTGACAACACATCCTTAGAGTTGACCCAGTAGTCAGGGACTTAGGGACACACATAGAAAGTAATCTAGCCTTTGACCATCACATGTCTGCAGTAGTGAGGAAATCATTCTATGTTGCGCAACCTATAAACAAAGGTATGGCATCTAGCGCCAAGGAGGTCATTGCTCCACTGCGTTTTGGTATTCATCAAACCTATCATTGAGTACAATGCCCCCTTTGGTATGTACCTAACCAGGCATATCCAACAACTGGAACATCCAAAGAGGTTCCTCACTAAAAGAATACAGGATGCAAGTCCTATGCAAATTGCCTCAAGGCCCTATCCCTGTATTCTGTGTCCTACAGGCTGCTGAGTGAAGATCTATGCCTGGCATACAAGGCATTGTCAGACCCCACTCTGTTGGACTTCCTGCATATCCACAAAACAAACAGCACCAGAATTAGCCATTCTAAAGACGTAAACTTTGCCTGTGATATAAATAGGACTTCCAGGAGAGACAGGTATGTATCCCAGAGACTACCCCATCTCTGGAACAGGCATCCCATCCGTGTGAAGCAGAGTTCCTCCCTAACCTAATTCAAGTGCAACTTGGACAATTGGATCGGGAACAGGGAATTCATCCATGATATGGCACCTATGTCTCTAGTGGACACAGGCAGCCTGTAAATGGTTCATCTACCATGCTCCTGCTTGTAAATGTTTCATCTCCCAAGTCCTGCTTACACTTATCAAGGGTACCAGAACTTGTCAGAGATTTGGGATGCACAGCTAGGCATAAAAAGGCCCTTGTGGTTGTTAGCCTAGTAAACACCTATGAACCTTTTATTAAGTAAGATACAGAGGACTGTCTCAATGTAATTTTGCATCATCAACAAGTAAGAAAAAGTACAGTTTTGTACCTACCATAAATGTAGATGTTCGAGGATTCCATTGCTGCAGTCCTGACTATTGGGTATAGTCCGCGTCCCGTCGGCCCGAATACCAGAGTATAAGGCTGACGTCGGTCAGGGCGCATTAGACTGACGTCAGTACGTCAGGGTACTAATGCGCATGACCGACGTCATATCCTCAGTCTTTTCTTGCCCCAGATGTCAGAAGACCCTAAAAAGACAAGTCCCAAAATACCTGCCCAAAAACATGTACAATATATACAACAATATATACAAAAATATATACATGTAAACTCACCTACACAACCACCCCTAAACATAGAGGGGAAGGAGGGAGAATTGGACTGCAGCAATGGAATCCTCGAACATCTACATTTATGGTAGGTACAAAACTGTACTATGTTCTTCGTTTTCCATTGCTGCAGTCCTGACTATTGGGTAGAATCCCAAAGCAGAGGTAAGGGAGGCTGGCAAATCATAAAGAAGTAGGAGCTGACAACATGCCTTGTAAAACAGCTGTGGCAAAACCAGCCCTAGACTTAGAGTAGATAGGAAGGTGATAATGCTTAGAGAAAGTATGCACTGAACTCCAAGTAGCTGCTTCCAAAATATCCTTAGTTGCCACCCCTTAGAAAAGCTGTGGAAGTGGCAGTAGCCCTAGTGGAATGAGGCCTAATCCCAGCTGGAATCTCCTTGCCATGATGGGAATAACAAAATGCAATGCAAAAGCCAATCCACCTAGAAATAGTTTGTTTTGACACAGGCTTGCCCTGTGAACTCAAAGCAAAGGAAACAAACAACTGCTGGGACTGCCTAAAATCCTTAGTCCTGCTTAAATAGTAACATAATTGCCTGTGTACATCTAAAGTGTGCAAAATCTTTTCCCCTTTATTTTGAGGGTCTGCATAAAACGTAGGCAAATGAATAGTTTGGTTTAAAGCCACACTAGAAACCACCTTAGGCATAAAGGAAGGATTAGTACGTAATGATACCCTATCCTTATGGAAAATCAAAAAAGGCTCTACTGCCATAAGGGCCTGCAACTCAGACACCCTTCTTGCAGAAGTAATAGCCAACAGAAAAGCAGTCTTCCATGACAAGTATTTCAATTCAGCAGTAGCTGCAGGCTCAAAAGGTTGTAGAGTAAGTTTTTCCAACACAAAATTGAGATCCCAAGCAGGAGTAGGAGCTCTACATGGGGGTCTTATATTCTTTGCCCTCTAAGAAACTGCTTGAACAAAGGATGCGAAAACAAAGGTGGGTCACAATCATAGTGAGCTGAAATTGCTGCAGCATGAATCTTAATGGAAGAGAAGGACAAACCTTTGTCCAATAACTCAGTAAGATATTGAAGAGCCACACTCAAATTAGGCTCAGAAATCTCCAAATTCTTTGCTGTACTCCAAAATAAAAATCTCTTCCATTTTTCTGTACACTCTCCTTGTACTAGGTGTTCTAGCTTCCATAATCACATTTAAAACTTGTTGAGGAAGTTGAGACCTGCTGTGTTTCAACACAGAATATGCCAGGCTGTTAGATGAAGAGAATGAAGCTTGACATTGAGCAGATGACCGTCCTTCTGAGATAACAGATGAGGAATCAGAGGTAAAGGCCATGGAGGCTTCTGTACCAGACTCCGTAGTAGTGGGTACCAGTGTTGCGAGGCCAATCTGGAGCTATCAAAATCATCCTTGGCCTGTCTTGTCTGACCTTTAATAGTACCTTTGGAAGAAGAGGCAGAGGTGGAAAGGCATACACATGAAGTTTTTCCAACTGAAAGACAGAGCATCCACTTTCCAAGCTGTGTGATGAAACCCCTTTGTGCAATACTTTGGCAGCTGGTGGTTTAGTGGAGAAGCGAACAGATCTATGTCTGGAGTTCCCCATGACACTGTCAGTTTCTGAAATACATGAAGATCCAGTTTCCACTCGTGGGGATCCATGATTTGTCTGCTTAACACATCTGCTAAGGAGTTCTGTGCTCCTGGCAGAAACCTTGCCTGAAGAGTTAGTTGCAAGCTTAGCGCAGTCTCCCATAAAATCATTGCTTGCCTGCATAAAGGATAAGAATGTGTTCCCCCTTGCTTGTTGATGTACCACATGACAGTTGTGTTGTCTGTTAGAATCAACACCTGCCCTGGAAGAAGTAACTCCTTGAAAGCCATTAATGCAAACTGGACTGCTAACATCTCTTTCATGTTGATATGTAGATGCTGAAGTCTGGCAGGCCACTTGTCTTGTATCCACTTTCCATTTAGATGAGCTCCCCAAGCAATGTCCGAGGCATCTGTCGTTAAGATCTGACTTGCCTCTGGCCGGGTCACAGAGAGTCCCTTGTTTAGGTGACATTCCTGAGCCCACCACAAGAATTCTTTTCGAAGGCAAGGTATTATTTGAATGACAGTGTCCAAATCCTGGCAGTGCTGTGTCCATACATTTTTGAGATACCATTGTAGCTTCCTCATATGCAGTTTGGCATTGGGAAGCACCAGAATACAAGATGCCATGAACCCTAATGCTTGAAGGACTGTCCTTGCAGTCAGCACGGACTGATGAGATAGTTGATGGAAGTAAAGTGACAGACTCTTTTGTTTGTCCGGGGTTAAAAAGGCCATCTGGGCTGCTGTATTCAGTCTCACACCCAGAAAGCACATGTCTTGAGAGGGTACTAGACTGGACTTTATTTCGTTCACAGAATACCCTAGGCATCTTAGCACTGCTATAACATATTCCAGATGCTGTAGAAGGTCTTCCTTTTCTTGAGCCAGAATCAGGCAGTCGTCCAAGTAAGGATAGATTTGAATTCCTTGAAGCCTGAAGTAAGCTATCACTGGAGCCAGAACCTTTGTGAATACTCTGGGCGCAGTAGATAAGCCAAAGGGCAATGCAGAGAACTGATAATGAAAATTTCCAGCTCGAAACCGCAGATACTTCCTGCAACTTAGCCTTATAGGCACATGAAGGTAAGCTTCCTTGAGATCTAAAGTTACCATCCAGTGATCTTTGCCCAGCAGAGGTAAAAGCTGTTGTAACGTCAACATCTTGAACTTGGGAATGTCCAAAAATGTGTTGAGGAGAGATAAATCCAAAATTGGTCTCCACGTGTTCCCCTTCTTTGGTACAAGGAACAGGCGAGAATAAAATCCTAGGCCCCTTTCTGATACAGGGACTGGCTGAATGGCCCCTATCTGAAGTAACTGAGAAACTTGCTTGTGAGCCTCTTTTCTTTGTGGAGGAGGAACGTCTGGCATGCCTTTGAAAGGGGGCATTGTATGGAAATAAAATCTGTAACCGTGGTGAATGATATCCAACACCCATTTGTCTTGAGTAATTAAATCCCAATTTTCTTTGAAAAGAGACAGTCTTCCTCCCAAAGGAGCTGCCAGACGGGAATCTGCTGGCAGCTGAAAAGACAGGTCATTGGGTCTGTTTTCGAAAGGACTGACCCCTGCCCTCACCAGAAGTCTGAGCAGGTGAATCCCCTGTTCTAGGCCTAAAAGAACCTTGAGCCCTGCCCCTACCACGTCTAGACCTACCCCTAGACTGGGAATCATAAGCAGGATATGTCCACCCCTTAGCAGGCCAATTTCTACTAAACTTTGGTGGCTGCACCTGCAAAAAATCTTTAACAGTTTGCATAGACTTAGCTTTGTCCTCCATTTTCTTTAAAACTGCTTCCACAGGCGATCCAAACAACACATCAGACTGTAAAGGAGCATCCAAAATCCTTGTCTTAACATGCTCAGCTAAATTCTGATCCTTCAACCAGGCATGCCTGCGAAGAACAGAACTGGTAGCAGCCACCCTCGAGGAGGCCTGTACAGCATCAAAACCACATTGCAAAGAATGCTTACCCACTTGTTCAGACACATGAACCAAATCCAGCAACTCTTTACACTCAATACCTTCCGCCAAAGCATCCACCTTAGATTTTAATTGTGAAAGGAGATAATTCTGATATTTTAGCATGTGAAACTGACAATTCAATGCTCTCATGGCTAGAGTGGAAGAAGTATACACTTTCTTTCCCCACCTATCCAAAGCCCTTGCCTCTTTATCAGTGGGAACAGGATTTTTAACCACAGAAGCCTTAACACCTTTAGGCCCTTGAGAAATTGTTTCTGGGTCCGCCCTAGGACTCTTAAACAAATATTTATGAGCTTCGGGCACCCTATAATACCTATCAGGCTTAACAGGAGCAGGAGGCAAAGAGTCAGGGTTCAGGGAAGCCTCTGCAAAAACATCTTCCACCACATTCAACACAGGAGGAATAGCTAAAGGCCTATGCTGGGGTAAAACAAGAATTCCCTAAGCCTTTTCCTGGAATCAGAGTAATCCTGGCCTTCCCATTTAAAGTGCTCCCTCATGGAATGCAGAGTCTCTGAAAATGAGAAATCCTCAGGCGGAGAAGCTGTAGGAGTGGAATCATCCACATCCTAATCAGAATAAGTAGGATACTCCTGCATATCTTCCACAGAAGATTCTGAAGCCTCTGAACACTGTTCAAAACTATCAAACTCCGGTTCCACCCTAGGCCTCTTATCAGGCGGGGGCATAGAACCTCTAATCATAGTAATCAAATCTTCTGCCATTTTAAGCATATGTTTCTTAGGTACAGAACCCGAAATGCTAGGAGAAGCCCCCACTGAAGCTGAACTAGGCCTACCCCTCAAAGAAGGTTTGGCAACAGAAGGAGAGGCTCTAACAACCTTGGGAAGAGAGGGAAGAACAGTCACCTGAGAAGCCCCCTCAGCCTGGCCTACCTCCTGAGAAGGCACATCCTGTAATAGTAAAGTTTCTGCCTGGGACTCCATGGAAACTCCTGGCAAAACCTCTGGCTCCACTGAGCCTTCTAAAGAACCGACGTCCGGGACTGCCGGTTCATCAACCCTAGGCTTCACTGTTTTGTCCTTGCGCTTCTTGAGGAAGCGGGCCGGAGCATCCGACGGCATTTTATAATTGCAACGCTTCCCAAACACTAACCTGGCACAGTCTAACCTCCTCTTAATAGTGCGTTTGTTAAACCTAGCACAAGAGCGGCAACCAACAACGCCGTGCTCAGGCCCTAAACAAGGTATACACAAGGTATGGTAATCCCTATGAGGTATCTGTTTCCCACAAGAAATACAGTTATTCACTTTTTCTGACATCCGGTAAAATACTGAGGCAAGAAAAACCAAAATGTTCCCCAACGGGTACTTAGCCAACTCTGTTTCGGTCTGAAACTCCGGTTTCGGAAATATTTCAGAACGCCAACCTGCACTCGCAAAACTGCTTCTGCATCGGACCATGCGGCAAAAAAGACTGAGGATATGACGTCGGTCATGCGCATTAGTACCCTGACGTACTGACGTCAGTCTAATGCGCCCTGACCGACGTCAGCCTTATACTCTGGTATTCGGGCCGACGGGACGCGGACTATACCCAATAGTCAGGACTGCAGCAATGGAAAACGAAGAACATCAGGTTAATAGGTATGCAACATTTGCACACCTATGAAGATCAACTGTTGAATGAAAGTCTGTCAAGCAGCCAATGAGCTAATCTGGGCTTGAGCTTACATGCAGCACAAGTTGGTATACCTTCTGAGATACTGGTTTTAAAACTCTTTTTTTGGGAAAATATTTTAAACAATGCATAAATATACACAGGCAAGAAAGAAGTTAACAAGTTATGTTAGAGCATAAACAACTACCGACTGATTTAGACTAAGGTAAAACTGAACCCAACCTCACAACTAGGGATATATAATGGTACTGAGCTATGAAAATTCATGAACAAATGGCATGTATTACTTTCTTGTGCTGTAAATCATGCATACCTTTGTAAGACTGTTCATGATTAATCAATTCACACACTTTGATGTAAGGTTCAGATGATGTACACTGACTGCTTTCAAATAACTTATTGCATTTTAGTTATTCTATCAAATAAAAAAATGCCATATAGTCTTTTCTTTATGTTTGTGCCCACTAACATGAAATGATAGACACCCGTAGTCATTGCTTTCTTAAAAGAGTTACAAGCAGAAGCATAGATAGGATGGTGTGAGAAGGGCCAGTGTTGGGGGGGGGGGTGCAATCAGCCGATCCAGATCGCTAATGCAATACCGGCTTTTAAAACCCGGTATTCCATTTGTAGTCAAACCTGAGCAGTATAGAGCTCTGTGTGTGGTATAAACTGTAGTAACTGCTTGCTACATTGCAGCAAGCCATTTGCTGTAGTTTAAAAGTAAAAAAAATAAATCACCTTTTTTTTCTAACTAAGAACTGTAGAACTTCATGGAGATAGGGTACAAAATTTACCAACTGTTTGCTATATTTATAAGAAGAAATTATTATTTTTTTAATAAAATGGAGGATGGTCAGGGGCAGGGCAGGACAGAAAAATGGGACCAGAAAGGATAGGCAGCAGGGAGAGGTTGTGCGTTATGCATTTGGCACCTGGTTATAGTGCCAAGTAGAGGGAACATCTTTTTTTTGCTCTTCAATGGAAGAGGATGTGGAGCCATGGATCAGTAATAAATCAATTTGCTTAATACAGTAAAGTGCTGGGGAGGCACTGGTTCATGGTACCAGCACAGGAGTCTGGTTGAGCCAGTTACGCTCCTGGCTACAAGTATTTAAATAAAGTGTCTCCTTTAAATTCATGCAGCTTTCCTGTGCTTCTTCAGCTCTACTATTACAATGTTAAAGTAGTTAGTAGGGCAGGATTTGACAATGAGTCAAAAGAAATCAATGCACTTTTATAGTGGGTAGCAGAAAAATAAGTGAGTTCAGACCTTCCACCTTCACTGTTAGCAAACATACATGAGAAGACTTTCAGGGAAGGGCTTGCAGGGAGGGAATAGAACAGAATATATAGATTTTCATACATCATTGTTAACACCTCTTCATTTCTTTGAAATTCTAAAGAGTGTGGTCATCTAGGATGTAGAGGGTGAGTGTGAAAAAAAACAGAGGACATCAGAAAGAAAGGAAATCCAAGCTTGAAGCTGTGAGAATTCTTTCTCTGTAAATGCTTATATGTGTATGTGTGTGCATTTGTGTAAGAAGCTACCTAAAGCTTGCTGACAAGGAAAAGATATAAAGAAAGTTAGGACTGAAAGAAGAATCTAAGTGTACTAGGAATAGCAGAAAGAGACAGAGGACATTCAGAAATTTCTTGGGGGGAAAAAAAAAACAAATATATATATATATATATATATATATAAAATCTAGGCTATCTAGGATCTATAACTTTGGAGAAATAAAAGTCAGCTCAAACTCTTTTGGAAAACAGTAGAAAATGTGTATCTTATTAATTATGTGCTTAGAATGGAGCATTATCTTGGCTGGAATGGGGAAGAGGTTGGCAGGAAAAGACTGTGTATTTTCTGATGTTCCAGAAACATGGAAAGGTAAGCTAGACATAAGGAAAAACAGGAGTGCACAGCTACTAATGTAGCATTTCATGGCACAGCTACTAGTTATAATGTAACACTTCATGGTAGAGGTGAATGATGATTTATGGCACAGCTACTAATGTAGCATTTCATGGCAGAGGTGGGTCATACTGGCACATCTACTAATGTAGTATTTCATGGCAGAGGTGGGTGATAATTTATGGCACAGCTACTAATGTAGCATTTCATGGCAGAGGTGGGTGATGCTTTGTGGCAAAGCTACTAATGTAGCATTTCATGGAAGAGGTGGGTGATGATTTGTAGCACAGCTACTAATGTAGCATGGGTGATGATTTGTGGCACAGCTACTAATGTAGCACTTCATGGCAGAGGTGGGTGATAATTTATAGCACAGCTACAGATTTTAATGTAGCATTTTACGGCAGAGATGGGTGATGAAATGTGGCACAGCTACTAATGTAGCATTTCATAGTACAGGAGGGTGATTTGTGGCACAGCTACTAATGTAGCACTTCATGGCAGAGGTGGATGATAATTTATGGTACAGCTACTAATGTAGCATTTCATGGCAGAGGTGGGTGATGATTTGTGGCACAGCTACTAATGTAACATTTCATGGCACAGCTACTAGTTATAATGTAACACTTCATGGTAGAGGTGAATGATGATTTATGGCACAGCTACTAATGTAGCATTTCATGGCAGAGGTGGGTCATACTGGCACATCTACTAATGTAGCATTTCATGGCAGAGGTGGGTGATAATTTATGGCACAGCTACTAATGTAGCATTTCATGGCAGAGGTGGGTGATGCTTTGTGGCAAAGCTACTAATGTAGCATTTCATGGCAGAGGTGGGTGATGATTTGTAGCACAGCTACTAATGTAGCATGGGTGATGATTTGTGGCACAGCTACTAATGTAGCACTTCATGGCAGAGGTGGGTGATAATTTATAGCACAGCTACAGATTTTAATGTAGCATTTTACGGCAGAGATGGGTGATGAAATGTGGCACAGCTACTAATGTAGCATTTCATAGTACAGGTGGGTGATTTGTGGCACAGCTACTAATGTAGCATTTCATGGCAGAGGTGGATGATAATTTATGGTACAGCTACTAATGTAGCATTTCATGGCAGAGGTGGGTGATGATTTGTGGCACAGCTACTAATGTAGCATTTCATAGTGGAGGTGGGTGATGATTTGTGGCACAGCTACTAATGTAGCACTTCATGGCAGAGGTGGGTGATGATTTATGTCACAGCTACAAATTTTAATGTAGCATTTCGTGGCAGAGGTGGGTGAGGATTTATGGCATGGCTACAGGTTTTAATGTAGCATTTTGTGGCAGAGGTGGGTGAGGATTTATGGCACAGCTACAAATTTTAATGTAGCATTTCATGGCAGAGGGGGGTGATGAGTTATGGCACAGCTACTGGCTTTAATGTAGCATTTCATGGCAGACAGGGCTTGAGTTAGAAAAATAGAAATCAAATAGAAAATACAAACACAGCCTTGCTAGTAGATTGTAAGAAGAATCAAATGTTAGGGGCAAAGTGAATAGAACACAGGGCATGTGTGATGTTCTGAAATTTATTTGGGAGTCAAAGGGTTTAGAACAACCTAAGATGTCTCCTTGTAGCAAATAAGAAAGTAACATATTTAAGAGGCAGAGATGAGGTTTCACTTGATTAGAAGGTTTTCTTTTCTTAATATGTCATTAAGAGAGGTACTCAAACAGGAAAGGATGTGCCAGATAATGTGGAAAGTACAGGATGGTGTGTGTGTGTTGGGGGGTCATAACTATAAAATGAAAGATAAGGCCAATATACTACTTGTAAAGAAACTGCTGGAGTTATGAAATGAACTAGCTAAAAGGTAGGTGAAGTGTTCTTTCTGTCTAAACCAGAAACTACTGCAAAATGTATATCTTATAAGAAACTTGTGGCTAAATGGATCTTGTAGAAAGGCTCCTAATAATTAATAAATTCAGTGTAATTACTTTAGTTTCAGTCAACAAGTTCTAGAGAACTTTAAGTGCCAATAGAGTGCATTATAAAGTTGATTCTGAATCATTACAACTTATATAATTACTACAAAGACAAAAACATCTAAGCAATCAATGAGCAAACCACCCATCCTTTAGAATCTATAAATATGACAGACAAAAATGTGCATATCATCTCCCAGTCAGTATTAATAGACTACGACACCTGGCAAAGAAAAAGGCAGAATAACAAAAAGGCCAAAGTGCATGTGCTTTATTTATAAGCCAAGTAGATTATGGACTTTAGCTCAGCCTGTAAGGATCTTTTTACTAGTTATTAAAGCATGAAAACAAGCCCAACTGCTCCATCTAATAAATAATAGAAAAAACATAACAGTAGCTATTGTGTATGTATGTAATAGAAAGTGAATCACCCAGGGCCCAGATTCCTCACTCTTGTCATTTAATATGCAGCTGGTTCAGAATTATAACTAGCTTTGAATTTCAATGGCAGGCAAGAACAACATTTACTACATCAGAGGAAGAAAACAGCTATTTTTGGCTGGCTCTCCAGAGCAAAAAGCAGCGGGTGACGCTTGATATTGCTTGGAGATGCAACTTGAAAAATACTTTATAAAAATAATCTTTAAATACAACTTCCAAAGTTAGAAACTTAAAGCAAAATTTATATTTCATTATTTCTTGATCTTTCATGCACTACCAGTCCAGTTGGCACTGATCAATTCAATTAAATGAGTTTATTTTAGATTTTGCTATGCACTAAAGTGGCCGATTAATGTCTGCTATAAAATGTGATTTTACTTTTAAATATCAGTTTCTCCCACAGTGTACTCTTCCCCAGTATGTGACATGTTCTGGATGCTCTTATGTCTGGTTTATAGTCACTGCATTTACTCAAAATAGCAGTGCTGTAAATCAGTGGCTTTTTAGACTAACTCTGTAGACAGTTTCACTATTTTATTTATAGTGAATCACTGTAATTTATTTTAATTGTAAAATACCTCTCATTATACATTTAAATCTCATTCTAGACAAAGTAGCTTAATTACATAATTCTGTTATGCCTGTTATATTTTATTCTTTTCAGCTGACCTGATTAATAGTTTAAACTCTGCAAATCCAATGCACAACTTCTATTCACAAGTGTCCCATTAACCACTGTGGGTTAGTGAACCACTTATTCATAAATGCTGGAGTAACTGTCTACACAAATCAAGGTTCACAGGTTCATAAGTACTTACTAAACAGCAGTCTGGGGGACCACATAGAGATTAAGTTTGCAACCCAGAGAGTTTAATGGGAGGATTTGCCACCCCACTTAATAAGGGCAACTCTGCTTATCCCATGAGTAAATGTGTTGGCACCCATTAAATTGTCAAGACAGAACCTGAAGAAAACCAATGTTTTATGTTGTATGATTTGCAAGATAAGTTTGTTCCACTGGTAGAAAAAACTTTGGGTGAAGAGGTCTTTTTTATGCCATGATAAAGGTTAAGGTCACTGGAGTGAGTGTTTTTATTATCATCAGAATTATTAGACTTTCTGAGGTGGAGGTGGTCTAGCAGGACAGGATCTTTCACAGTATGGCAAGTCAGAGATCACCTCACAAAAGCCAGTATAAAACCAAGAGTGTCACGGTAGCCTAAGAACATATTATGGTCTTTCTTGTCAGCAAGTTGTTTAGAGGGTTACATTCCAAATGGTGTGTTGTATTCTATGGATGTCCTGATCAAGGAATAATAGAGAGGGAAGAAGAGAGAGAGAGAGACAGAGAGATTACAACATCCTCGGATCTGGAGGATATACTATTTGTTATTAACTGGGAAAAGAAGGATTTCCTAATTAAAGCAGATATCTGACTGCTGAACAACAGTCCATTGTCAACTAAGGTAACTAGCTCTCTAAAGACTCTGTCAGTCTTAAGTGTGGTCCCACTTATATGGTAATCAGTAGGATATACTTGTAATTGAAAGGCAACTACAGAACATTTTTTGGAATTAAGCTTAAGGTCATGATCAGTACACCATGTATTGTTTCTGGCAAGACCCTCTTGAAGGTTATGAATACCCACATGGGAGTTTATAACAGTACACAGTTTACAATTATAGCTCACACTGTATTTCATTGTAGAAGTAGTAGACTCTACTTTTTCATTACACCACAAGGTGGAGCTCTTTTCAGGAATATAAAAGGCAATTTCGAAAGTGAAAGAGGAGATGGAGATACTAGCTGAAAGAGGGAAGACTGAAACCAGTAGCTGAAGGGAAAAAGGGCCTTGCAGCATGACTGGATTTTCTGTTCTGGTGCTTTGGGACAGCGAAGTGAAGTAGCAGATTGTGTCCGTCTTTTGCTGAAATCCTGGATGATGGTATTTTGTGGAATCCAGAGAGAAGTCTGAAAAGTACAGTTGTGTACACTTACCATAAATGTAGATGTTCAAGTGTATTCACTGTTGCAGTCATTACATTTGGGTTATTTGCTTGCAGGTAGCCCTCAGCCTGCCTGATTATCAAAGTCTTGGAGTCTGCATCAGTTACTGTCTCTTCTTCCATGACATCAGGTAATCAGTGTATAAAGCATGCAGCCTACGCCATTACACCATTTTTTTCTTGCCCCAAATGTCAGGTGCCCCCATAATGGGAAGCGATTATATACAAGGTTACACCTCCAGTTATAAGCAAATACACCAGAAAGCTTAAATACAGTAAACAAGAAGAGAGGTATAGCAAATAGAAGTCAGGGGGCTGGTGGGAGGGTGACCAGGACTGCAACAGTTAATACACTCGAACATCTACATTTATGGTAAGTGTACACAACTGTACTATGTTCTTCGTATTTCACTGTTGCAGTCATTACATTTGGGTAGATTCCCAAAGCTAAGGAAGGGAGGAGGAATTTAAATAGAATTAGGACCAGCTAAAAGGCCCTGCAAGACTGCAGTGGCAAAACCAGCTCTGGATTTAGAGAAAATTGGCAGATGGTAATGCTTGGTGAAAGTATGTAATAGAGCTCCAAGTAGCAGCTTCTAGGATGTCCCTTGTAGGGACGCCTCTGAGAAAGGCTGTAGAGGTAGATGCAGCCCTGGTAGAGTGGGGTCTGATCCCCTGTGGAATAGGTTTTCCATGGTGTTTTTCGCAAAAAAGAATACAATGGCCTATCCATTTGGAAATGGTTTGCTTTGAAATAGCCTTCCCCTCTGCCCCTGCAGCAAATGCCACCAGCAGTTGATCAGATTTCCTTTGAGGTTTAGTTCTGTCCGAGTAGAATCTAAGCTGTCTGTGCACATCTAAGGAGTGCATAATCCATTCCCTTTTGTTCTGTGGATTAGGAATGAAGGTTGGCAAATACATGGACTGATTAAGTGCCACACTGGATATCACCTTGGGCATGAAGGAGGGACTGGTCCTGAGGGACACCCTGTCCGCATGAAAGATGATGAAAGGCTCCACTGCCATGAGGGCCTGTAATTCAGATACCCTTCTTGCCGAAGTGACTGCTAAAAGGAAATCTGTTTTCCAAGAAAGGAATTTTAAGTCCACAGTGGCAGCTGGCTTGAAAGGAGGAAGTGTCAGCTTTTCCAATACAAAGTTGAGGTCCCAGGCTGGAGATGGAGCTCTCCTGGGTGGTCGTAGATTTTTGGCCCCTCTAAGGAACTGCTTAAGCAGTGGATGAGAGAAGAGGGGGTGGTTCTGTGTTATAATGAGCTGAGATGGCTGAGGCATGAATTTTGATGGAGGAGAAAGACAGGCCCTTATGAAGCATCTTAGTTAAGTATTGTAAGATCTGAGGTAAATTGAGCACTGTTGTGCTCATCCCTTGAGATTGGTTCCAGGCACAGAATCTTTTCCATTTTTCATCATAAGACTTTCTGGTACTAGACCTCCTTGCCTCTAAAATGATATCCATCACTGGTTTACTGAAGGCTGGTAAAGGAGAAATTATGTAATTAGCCAGGCTGCTAGATTCAGTGTTTCAAGTTGAGGATGCAGTATTTGGTTCTCCTGCTGAGACAATAGAGTAGGAGTCTGGGGCAGGTGCCATGAGACCCACAGTGACACACTGCACAAGAAGGGGTACCAATGTTAGCGTGGCCAGTGTGGTGCAATCAAAATCATCCTTGGTTTGTCTTCTTTGATCTTTAGTAGTACTTTGAAGAGCAGAGGTTTTTCCAGCTAAAGGACAGAGCATCCACTTTCCAAGCTTGTTTGTGGGGAGTCCTTGTGCAGAATTTGTCCAACTGATAGTTTTGGGGGTAGGCAAACAAGTTTATATCTGGGCTCGCCCATTTGCTTGTCACCGTGTTGAAAATCCTTGGTTCCAGTTTCCACTGGTATGGGTCCATGAGGTTTTTGCTTAGTTCGTCTGCCAGTGTACTTAGTTTTCCTGGCAGGAATTGAGCTTGTAAATGTACCTGATAACTCAAGGCTGTGTTCCACAATGCCATGGCTAGTCTGCAGAGGGGGTAAGAATGTGTACCCCCCTGCTTGTTTATGTACCACATAACAGTGGTGTTGTCTGTCTATCATTAATTGTCCTGGAAGAATGTGGTCTTTGAAGTCTGTCAGAGCATTCTGTACAGCTAACATTTCTTTTTGATTGATATGCAGGTGCATTTGACTTGGGTTCCATTTGCCATGAATGCACTTACCTGCCAGGTGGGCCCCCCATGCATAGTCTGATGCATCTGTTGTTAATGTTTTGGCGGCAGGGGGTAGTGTGAATGGTAGTCCCCTGTTTTGGTGGCAGGCCTCCGCCCACCAAAGGAACTCTAGGCGTAAGCAAGGTATGATAGGAATCATTGCCTCTAGATTCTGTGAATGTTGACACCATAGGCTTTTGAGATACCATTGCAGTTTCCTCATATGCAGCCTTGCATATGGAATTAGAAGAATGCAGAAGGTCATGATCCCCAAGACTTGCAGCATTTGCCTTGCAGATAACTGGGTTTTTGTGGCCACTTGTTTGAAGTAGGTTGTCAAATGAATCCATTTCCCTGGCATGAGGAAAGCCATCTGGTTAGTTTTACTCAAGCTTACTCCCAGGAATATAATTTGCTGGGTACCAGTTATGATTTCTTTTCATTTATGGTGTACCCCAGACAAGTCAGTACCCTTTGAACAAAGGCCAGATGATTCAAACGTATGTCCTGGCTTTCTGCCTAAATTAGACAATCGTCCAGATATGGGTATATTTGAATATTTCTTTGTCTGCAGAATGCAATGACTGGAGCTAGGCACTTTGTGAATACCCTGGGCGCAGTAGATAAGCCAAGGGTCAGTGCAGAGAACTGATAGTGCATGTAGCCTGCTTTGAAGTGTAGGTATTTTCTGCAAGACTCCCTGATAGGGATGTGCAAGTATGCTTCGTTTAAGTCTAGTGGTGCAACCATGCATCTTTGCCTAGCATAGGAAACAGCTGGTGAAGAGTCAGCATCTTGAATTTTGGAATCACCAGAAATGTATTTAGAGTAGAAAGGTCCAGGACAGGACGCCATGTATTGCCTTTTCTGGGTATCAGGAAAAGTCTCGAATAGAACCCATGTCCCTTTTCCTCTTCTGGTACCAAATGAATAGCCCCCATGCTTAAGAGACAGAGTACTTGATTTTGGGCCTCTGTCCACTGATTTGGGGGTATATCTGGCCAACTGCTTGGTGTTGGTAAGATGTGGAAGTGAAATCTGAATCCTTGGGACACAATATTTAAAACCTATTTGTCTTGGGTAATGAGTTCCCAGTTTTTGGCCTGCAGACCAATCTTTCCGCCTAAAGGAGCATTCAGTTGGGAAGTGCTTGGAAGTTTTAAAAGCAAGTCATTGAGAATGTTTTTCATAGGGGGGGATTCTTACTACTCCCTGACTTGGGTGCGGGGAACCCCCCCCCCCCACACACACACACACACTGCTTAGTCTTGTGTGTCCCCTGGGACTGAAACCTGGGGTTTCTACTATGTCTAGGTTTGGTTGAAGAGACTGGAAAGGACCAATTCTTAGAGGGCCAGTGCCTACTAAATCTAGGAGGCTAAACTTGTAAGAAATCCTTAACAGTTTGCATAGATTTAGCTTTATCTTCCATCTTTTTCAGAATTTCCTCAGCCTTGTTGCCAAACAGGCGGTCCTGATTTAAGGGAGCATCCAGCAATTTAGCTTTAACATGATCAGGTAAAGATTGCTCCTTAAGCCAAGCATGCCTTCTGAGCACAGAACCAGTAACAGCAGCCCTGCAAGGGGCCTCTAAAGAATCAAATCCACATTGCAAAGTATGTTTTCCAACCTGCTCAGCAGAATGCATTAAATCCTGTAATTCTTTATTTTCTGCACAGTCAGGAATCAACATCATTTTCTGTTTAAGCAATCCAATAACATGTTGTTGATACTTTAACATATGAAACTGGCAGTTTAAAGCCCTAATGGCCAAGGTTGCAGAAGTGTAAACTTTCTTACCCCATCTATCCAGCAGCCTGGAGTCTCTATCAGAAGGGGTAGGATTTTTAGCAGTAGAAGCCTTAATGTCCTTGGGTCCCTGTGAAATAGTCTCTGGATCAGCAGTAGGATTTTTAAAAAGGAACTTGTGTGAATCAGGAACCCTGTAATATCTGTCAGGTTTTCTGGGAGCAAGACGCAAGGAATCAGGGTCCAAAATAGATTCTGAAAAAGCATCATCAACAATGTCTAGTACTGGAGGAATCGCTAAGCCTCTTTTTTGAATCAGAAAAATCCTGGCTTTCCCAGTGGAAATGCTCCCTTAGAGTATGTAAGGTTTCACCAAAAGAAAAATCCTCTGGAGGGGAAGCAGAGGAGATAGAGTCCTCTGCATCAGAATCCTCATAAGTAGATAAGGACAAATCCAGATCATCAGAAGAATCAGAAAAAGTCAGAATCCTGGTCAGAAGATTCATAAACAAATTCAGTCCTAGGTCTCTTAGAAGGTGGAGGCTGGCTTCCCCTGATTAGAGTTATAAAATCTTCAGCCATTCTTATCATTTGTTTTTTAGGCATAGAGGCCTGAGCATGTGGCCTGGGCGTCGGTTTTTTAGGCATGGTTCGATATTTAGGCCTAAAAGAAGAAGAAGGCATTGGTTTAATATGAAAGTCCATAGGCCTGAATACACCCTCAGAAGCCGGTGCCTGCACAGCGGCTCCGGATCCATCCAAGGTAGAGACATCCTCAGGTTCCATAGTTGAAGCATCTTGCAGCATACCAGACTCTGAATGGGTCTCAATAGAGGCCTTTGAATCAAAAGTAGTGGGTATCAGGGGCTGCGAAAGTGCCTCACTGAGTACCGACAAACTGGCGACTGACTTAGGAGAAGTGTCGTTGGCAGTTTTGGACCTCGACGGCCTGTCTCTGTCTTTATCCTTGCGTTTTTTTGGAATCCCGGTAGTTGGATAGCTAACCAGTGACATTTCTGGATAATTACACCAAGAACCGAAATATTTTGAGGTGAAAATATACCAACAATGGACAGTGCGCTGATTAAATAAAGCACAAAACCAACAGTACAGTACAGTACGTTGTGGTCAGGGCCTAGGCAAGGAATACAGTACAAATTAAATCTTTATGAGGTATTTGCTTTCCACAAGTAATGCAATTATTAACTTTTACTGACATTGGTAAAGAGCAAGAAAAAGTTTCCCAAACGGGGTACTTAGCTTTACTTGAAGACTTTGGTTCTGAAACTCGAAAATGAAAATTTCGGAAGTCGGCCGACTGGCACTTACCAACTGCTTCTGCTTCTGGCACCGCACAGCAAGAAAGACTGATGTAATGGCGTCATTTGCATGTTTTATACCCCTGATGACCTGACAGCATGGAAGAAGGGACAGCAACCGACGCAGGACCCAAGACTTTGTTAGTCAGGCCTCTCTGAGAGCTACTGTAAGCAGATAACCCAAAAGTGATGACTGCAACAGTGAAACATGAAGAACATCGAAGATTTCAGGAGTCGGCTGACTGGCACTTGTGAACTGCTTCTGCTTCGGGCACCGCACGGCAAAAAAGACTGATGTAATGGCATCAGCTGCATGCTTTATACCCCTGACTACCTGACATCATGGAAGAAGAGACAGCAACTGATGCAGGACCCAAGACTTTGATAATCAGGCGGGCTGAGGGCTACCTGCAAGCAGATAACCCAAATGTAATGACTGCAACAGTGAAACATGAAGAACAGCCAGTAGTTCCATGCCTGCATATGATTCAGCAAGAAAAGGAGTTCCTTTGGACCTAGTACAGAGAAGCCATAGATGATTACCAGAGTTCTGGCAGGTGATTTTTTTTACTTTTCTCATCAGAGGAACCACAGTGCCTGGTCACTAGGATACTCTCAACGAAGTGGTGAGAGGCTCTGGCCGTCATTTTACATTTTTATAAGATTGTGGACCCCCCCCCCCCAACAATGCTTTGTGGATTACAAACAACTGGGATCCATATGAGCTCCAAGTTGGGCCCCATCATGCTGACAGCAAGACTGTAGGTAGTCACTTGCCAGTGAACAGGGTATAATAGAGTGTTTCATAGTTGGTCTGTTTAGAATTTATCAAGGGGCTTGAGGGTGTTAGTACTGCTCAATGACATTGCACTTTCTCATATTATATTGTTGCATTATAAATTTTCATTGTTCAATGACATTGCATTTTGCCCGTGTTAGGACTGCTGCCTTCAAGAATCTTGCTGCTCAATGACATCGCATTCTCTCATATCTGTATTGTTGTATTATAAATCTCTTATTGTTTAATGACATTGCATTTTTTCCCGTGTTTGTATTGCTGCATTATAAAGCTTTACTGCTCATTGATATTGCCTTCTTTGTGCATGTTTGAATGTCAAGACCTTTTTCTGTTGAGTTCTGAGGAAGAGGGTGAATGTATGTTTTCATTGCATGCATATCTCACCTTGCCTTATTGCTAACTGGTGCACTGTTGAAATAATTTGTTTGTGGTTGTGCTATTGCCTTTTAAACTAGATGTGCCGCCTAGAATAAAACCTGTCATTCTTGCCACCTTGGTGTGTTGGGCCTATAAGGGTGTCACCATAATCAGGTAGATAGAAACCCATATCTACTTCAGCTACACCTGCGGGTGTGCTACATTTGGGGGCTAGTCCAGGATTGCCTGTACTGCCTTGGACGCCCCACCCTATTCCCCTGTACATGTGGAAAGCAAATTCAGCAGAAACATAAACCCAGAAGTAGCCACTAAGTGGTGCAAATAGCACAATGCTCAGTCAGAGCATTGTGTAGTTCTGGTGTTGCCAAGGGCCACATGGACTGATATGCATTTACATCAAGTCACAGGATCCTTACCAGTTGTAGGGCATGGATTTTTATTAGACATCACTATGAACCATACTGAGCAGAGCATATTGGCCTTATTAGAATGAAAAGTCCTTTAGTGTATGAGCACATACCTTTGAGTGTACAAATTTCAGGTGATACTGCAGTCCATGTGGTAATCCCTGAGAAGTGCACTACCTCAGAAACAGAAAAAATACCTGTGGAAGCTATCCAAGTATGTCAGAATGTTACACCAGAAACTGCAGCTTCACTGCCCATAAATACTACAGGGCCTGAAGTTTTGAATGCTTTGGGAAGTATTGTAGAAAAATGCTTAAAGCCTACACAGCCATTCACTGGGTTTGGCTACCGCAAATTGCATTTACTTTCTGGCAAACAACCCACACCTCAGGGAGAGGAAGATTTTGAATCCTGGATGGATCAGGCTTCACAACCCTAGAGGAGTGGGATATCCCAGAATCACAGAATAAGCAGTGGATAGCTGAAAGTCTAAAGGGATTAGCTGCAGATACCATACACAACCTAAGGATGGGTAAGCAAGATTGCATGGCCAAGGACTATTTATGAGTGCTGCAGGATGTGTTTGGAAGGACAGAGAGGGCTGCTGACCTACTGTATCAGTTTGAACATACATACCAAGAAGTTGGTGAGAAACTATCTGATTATATTAAGCGATTAGATAAAATGCTCCACCAGATTATCCTAAAGAAGGGTGTGAATCCAAAAGTAGCTGACCAAGTACGAATCAGACAAATTTTGCAGGGAGCTCAAGCTATGGACCCCATTGTGTGGAAAATGAGGATGAGAAATAGGGAAGAGGCTCTAACTTATTCTCAGTTGGTTAAAGAGGTGAGGGAAGAGGAAGCCCTGTTGGAAGCCAAATCTCAGTGTTCAAAAGCAACTAAAACAGTGAGTGAACCCCAGCAGGAGCCTATAGTCGTGCTCACTACTCAAACAGGAGTCATGGCCCAGAGTGTCTGCAATGTAGAGGTGTCACAGTTGCAGACGCAGGTGTCTTCCCTGACTGACGCCACAGTTCAAGTCACCAAGACAGTTGCAGAATTGCAGAAAGCCATGGTAAGTTTAGCTGAAGGGAGGAATACATCAGCTACACCCACCACGGAAGGACTCAGGGAAGAACTGAATCAGACAATGTTCACAAAGTTCCTACTGGTTTTTGTTTTTGCTGTGGGGATGCAGGGCATATAAAGTGACAGTGTTCTAATGCAGAGAATCTGAAAAAAAGTGAACAAACTATTATTGGCTAGTGCAATGCAGGGAAACTTCAGTGAAGGAGCCAGCTGAGTGCCCAGTTACAAAGAGCTCCATAAAATCTAACATCAGACAGCATCCTGGATCTCCTTTCCACACAAACCCTTGTAATAGGGGAGAGAAACTACCTACTATGCACACTTCTAGCTCATCTGAGATGAACAACCAAATTGGAAAGCCATCTCATCCAAAATCTCAGCATCTGAGACTGCAAAGCATTACTAAGCAAGAGTCTTATCCATTAAAATGGCGAGGTCAACCGGTGGTACCTCAACCACATCCTGACTGCCATACAACTGAATAGCACCGGAAACAGAAACTACCCGATGGCCTACTGGGACCGTCCCCTGTCGTGTCAGTAAAAATAGGAGGAGTGTACAGTAAAGCTCTGTTGGATACTGGTGCACAAATCACCATTCTGTACAGGGACGTCTACCAAGCATTTGCCACTTGGAAAGTTAGAAGATTTGGAGATCTGGGGGCTAAGTGACACGAAGTTCCCTTATGATGGTTATGTCTCACTCAAGTTAGAATTTTCCATTTCAGTTGTTGGGATAACAGAAGTTTTTGAAACACTTGCTGTTGTGTGCCCCAGGCCAAAAGGAAAGGATTCAGCATCTATTTTAGTGGGGACAAATACTGACCTCATCAGAAGAATGCTAATGCCTCAGTTGACCCAGGAACACCCAACCCTACATCCTCTCCTAAGACCAGTTTTCTGTGGCCTTCAAAGGGAAAACGATAGTAAGAAAGATGAGATTGGTCATGTGTGGACCCTGTCTGGGAAAGAGCATATAATTCATCCTGGTCAGGTCACCTGCTTGAGAGCCAAAGTGAGGATGTGTGGCCAAACAGTTTCTTCTTATCTCATGATGGAAACGGATCTAGAAAGTGACTTGCCATTGGGGCTGGAACTAGTCTCAGAAGTTTGGCCTGCGGACAAGTTAAAGCATCTTTATGACACTTTGCCTGTGGGGTTAAAGAATAAAGGAAGTACTCCCATTATCCTGTGTTCACAAGTGTGTTTGGGAAATGTTTATGCTGCCACTCCCTTACCTGCTTCTGTGTTGACAAGGAATGAGAGCAGGGCCAACAAGTTGAAGCTGGAAGATATTGATATAGGAGGCAGTCTCTTGCCCCCAGAGTGGCTAACCAGAGTTAAAGAGCTACTAATGAAAAAGAAAAATTGTTTTTCGACTAGTGAACTAGATGTGGGCTGTGCAAAAAGTGCAGAACATCGAATAAGAGTAAAAGAGGACCGGCCTTTCAAGGAACATTCCAGAAGAGTAGCTCCAGGAGACCTGGAGGACTTAATAAAACATTTGTGAGAAATAAAAGCCACAGGGATAATTCAAAAGTCAAGAAGCCCATGTGCCTCTCCCACTTGTCGTTGTCAGGAAAAAGAATGGGTCAATTTGCATGTGTATTGACTATCGTACTCTGAATAAGCGAACCATTCCAGACCAGTACACAACTTCCCGGATTGAAGATGCTCTAAATTGCCTGGTGGGCAGTAAGTGGTTCAGTGTGTTAGACTTAAGGAGTGGATACCATCAAATCCCTATGCACACAGAAGATAAAGAGAAGACTTTCTTCATCACCCCTTTGGGATTTTTTGAGTTTGATCACCTACCTCAAGGTTTATCAAATGCACCGGCAACTTTCCAGAGAATCATGGAAAGAACAGTTGTGGACATGCATCTCCTGGAAGTCTTATTCTACCTGCATGACATCATTGTCTTTGGAAGGACCCTAGAGGAGCACGAAGAAAGACTGATGAAGGTATTGGACAGGATTGAGAAGGAAGGCCTGAAGTTGTCATTGGGCAAATGCAAGTTCTTCCAACCTTCAGTGACCTATGTGGGACATGTAGTGTCTGCAAATGGAATATCCACAGATCCCAGCAAAGTTGAAGCAGTGACATCTTGGCCCAGACCCAAAACTATCACAGAGTTGCGATCTTTCCTGGGGTTCTGCAGTTACTATAGAAGGTCTGTGGAAGGATTTTCAAAGATAGCAGGACCACACAACCATTTGCTACGAAATTATGAGAAAGCAGATGAAACAGATGAAGATATCCTTGTGAAAAAACCTAAGGGACCAAGAGGTTCTAAAGAACTTATCGAGAGTTATTGGGCTCCTGAGTGCGAAGAGTCATTTGAACAGCTTAAGTATTGCCTCACACATGCCCCTGTGCTGGCATATGCTGACTCAACAAAGCCATACACTTTACATGTGGATGCTAGCAGGGATGGCTTAGGAGGAGTCCTTTACCAGGAGGATGACAAGAAGCTGAGACATGTGGCTTTTATCAGTCGGAGTTTATCCCCAACAGTAAGAAACTACCCTGTTCACAAGTTGGAATTCCTTGCCTTAAAGTGGGCGGTACTGGACTAGCTGCATGACTATCTCTGTGGGGCTGAATTTGAAGTGCAGACTGACCACAATCCTCTGACATACATCCAGACCACTGCAAAGCTAGATGCTACTGGCCACAGATGGATGGCAGCTCTATGCAACTCTAATTTCAGTTTGAAATACCACCCAGGACACGAAAATGGAGATGCTGATGGTCTGTCCAGAAGACCTCAGGGAGATTTACACCCCAACGATGAATGGGTGGAACGTCCAGCACCAGGGGTGAGAGCTGTGTGTCAGATTGCAACCTATCAACACACTAAATGTTGGGCCCAGAAGTTGGGTCTGTCTGCAGAAAGCATACCCCAAGCTTACTGTAATCTGGTCACTTTACAGGCTTCATTGCTACCAGTGTTGAGTAACAGTGACCTCAGGAAAGATCAAAGAGAAGACCCCTTTGGTCAACTGGTGGTAGCTGCTTTAGAGAAGAAACAAGTTAATATGCTCCGCATGGATATTCATCCTCTGGCCAGACATTTGGCCAAAGAATGGAACAGACTCCAGATACAGAATGGACTAGTGCATAGGAGATCTCCAAGTGCACTCGGCAGTGAAAAATGGCAATTGTTACTTCCTCAGAAGTATAGAGAAGTAGTGCTCTGGTCATTGCATGATGAACATGGTCATCTTGGTTATGATAGAACTATGGGTCTGGTACAAGACAGGTTCTACTGGCCATACATGAAGCAAGATGTTGAGGATTATTGTCGTACTTGTCTTCAATGCATTTAGAGAAAGACTCTGCTGACCAGAGCTGTCTCATTGGGTCAAATGGAAAGTAGTGGACCCACAGAACTGGCCTGTATAGATTTTCTGTGCACTGAACCAGATAAAGGCGGGATCAGTAATGTGCTGTTGGTGACAGACCACTATACCAGATACATTCAAGCATTTCCCACTCACGATCAGAAAGCTATTACAGTGGTGAAACTACTAGTTGAGAAGTTCTTTGTACACTACAGCCTGCCAAAAAGGATACACTCTGATCAAGGATGTGATTTTGAGAGCAAGCTTGTCCATGAACTACTCACTCTGTTGGGAGTCCAAAAAAGCCGCACCATTCTTTATCATCATCAAGGGGATCCTCAGCCTGAGCACTTCAACAGAACTTTACTAGACATGTTGGGGACACTATCTGCTGAGAGGAGTCAATGGAGTAGACATGTAGCCACAGTGGTGCATGCTTACAACAGTACTAAAAATGATGCTACACGATTCTCACCTTAGTTCCTAATGTTTGGAAGAGAAGCTCATCTTCCTGTTGACGTCACCTTTGGAGTCACAGCTGATGATACACCAATGAGACTGCATGGCAGTTATATGGAGAGACTCAAGAAGAACCTCAGACAGGCTTATGAGCTTGCTGAAAAATCAACAGGACAAAGACATCAATGAAACAAGGTTCACTATGACAAAAAGTAAAGATGCATGATTTGCAGCCAGGGGACAGAGTTCTTTTGAGAAACTTGGGACTACAAGGAAAGCATAAACTAGCTGAATGCTGGGGATCTGAGATATACATAATTTGTTCTCAGCTACCTAATATCCCTGTCTACCAAGTTTGCCCTGAGGGGAAAGAAGGACCCATTAAAACCTGGCACTGCAACAACTTAATGCCTTTGGCAAAATCAGTGAGATTAATGAATCCGGAACCCAGAATGGCTCAGCAGAAGCCTAACGCAAGGCGATCCAGAAGGCTAAGGCACAGAGGAAGTAGCCTCTCCAATGTTCAAGAGCTTATGCTTCCTTCTGCTAAAGGAGAGGAAGACAGTGATGATGACTGGAGTTTCAGTGGGCTTTTTTTATGAGGATGTTCAAAACCCCATGGGGCTGTAATCTCAATGTAAATGCACTGGAATTCATTCCTTGTCATTTTGAGCAGTCCAGACCTAACAAGAGACTAAGTAATGTTTCTGTGCCTCTTACAGAACCTGATACTGATGGAGGCCCTGCTATACAAACTTCAGAAAATAGTGCTGAGGACAGTCATACCGTTATGGAAAATGAAAGTGAAGTTATACAAGAGGAGATCTTAGAAGAAGACAATATGCCTGCTGAAGAACTGGACAATGAATGTGATGCGAGTGACAAACCTTCTGAGCAAAATTCCTTAGCTGTCTCTTCCGAACCAAAACTGCAGAGACTTGCATATAACAGTTTGGAACACAGTACACAGGAACCTGTGACCACAACTCATCGGAGAGTTTGCACCAAAAATCCCTATGTCTCCTACTCCAGTGGTGACACCCCCTCCCAAGTTATGCAGAAGGCTGATTACCCTTGGTAGAATGTACCTTTTGAATGCAAAAATACTGTTCAGTTGATGGTGCATTAGTGTGTGTAAATATTTTGCTGCTAACCTACCTTTGACTTGGGGGGACCCAAAATTTTCATGTGAGGGGAGAGTGTATCTCACACTGTATTTCATTGTAGAAGTAATAGAATGTAGTTTTTCATTACACCACAAGGTGGAGTACTTTTCAGGAATATAAAAGACAATTTCGAAAGGGAAAGAGGAGACGGAGATACTGGCTGAAAAATTGAAGACTGAAACTGGTAGCTGAAGGGAAAAAGGGCCTTGCAGTATGACTGGATTTTCTGTTATGGTGCTTTGGGACAGGGAAGTGAAGTAGGAGATTGTGTCTATCTTTTACTGAAACCCTGGATGATCGTATTTTGTGGAATCAGGAGAGAACTCTGAAACCAGTAGTTCCACGCCTGCATATGATTCAGCAAGAAAAGGAGCTCCTTTGGGCCTAGTACAGAGAAGCCATAGATGATTACCAGAGTTCTGGCAGGTGATTTTCTACTTTTCTCATCAGAGGAACCACGGTGCCTGGTCACTAGGATATTCTCAACGGAGTAGTGAGAGGCTCTGGCCGTCATTTTACATTTTTATAAGATTGTGGATTACCCCCCCCCCCCAAATGCTTTGTGGATTACAAATAACTGGGATCCATATGAGCTCCAAGTTGGGCCTCATCATGCTGGCAGCAAGAATGTAAGTAGTCACTGGTCAGTGAACAGGGTATAATAAAGTGTTTCATAGTTGGTCTGTTTAGAATTTATCAAGGGGTTGAGGGTGTTAAAACTGCTCAATGACATTGCATTTTCTCATATTTGTATTGTTGCATTATAAATCTTCATTATTCAATGACATTGCATTTTGCCTGTGTTAGGACTGCTGCCTTCAAGAATTTTGCTGCTCAATGACATTGCATTCTCTCATATCTGTATTGTTGTATTATAACTCTCTTATTGTTTAATGACATTGCATTTTTCCCATGTTTGTATTGCTGTATTATAAAACTTTACTCCTCATTGATATTGCCTTCTTTGTGCATGTTTGAATGTCAAGTCCTTTTTCTGTTGAGTTCTGGGGAAGAGGGTGAATGTAAGTTTTCATTGCATGCATATCTCACCTTGCCTTATTGTTAATTGGTGCACTATTGAAATAATTTGTTTGTGGTTGTGCTACTGCCTTTTAAACTAGATGTGCCACTTAGAATAAAATCTGTCATTCTTCCACCTTGGTGTTGGGTCTATAAGGGTGTCACCAGAGTCAGGTAGGAAGGAACCCATATCTACTTCATCTACACCTGTAGGTGCACTACACAATCAGCAACCTTGGTTAGACACAGGCATTTGACATCTGCTTTCACAGTGAACAAAATGCTAACAAAGGAGGGGACACCGGACAGAGACCTGCAGGACCTTACTAATGATATGGCTTTTAGATGACAAGGTAGCACATCACTGTGTGCATCAGAGCAGATGGTCACTTTATAACCCAGTGGATGACATACAGTGATTTCTGTTTAGACTACTGAGTTTGTTGATAATGCCAAGATGGGGAATCATGTCAAAGTCTTTATTGAGGTTTAGCTAGATCACATGGACAGAATGGCATTGGCTGATGACATCTATTACATTTTCAAACAAATCAACCAGATCAGGAGTCAGTATCTACTTTTCATAAAACTAAACGGATTTGGTATAAGATCTGTAGGCCACTAATGCCATTGCTAATGAAGTTGAAAGATATGTTCCATTATTTTACAGATGATGCAGTTGTGGAAAATAGGATGGCAGCTATCAGGGTCTGTTGTAGAGCAACACTGCCACCATAACCATTCTCAGGTGTTCATGTCTCTAAAAAACAGGAACAAAGTCAGAAACAGTCAAGGATAGAGGGCCCAAATCATGCATATTTTAAGATACTGATGGTACTTAATTAGAAAGTTGACAGCATAAAAGGAATTATATCAATATCCAGTTTCTGTAAAACAAGAACTTTGTAATTGCAATGTCTGGAAATATTTATTAACTTTACCCCTCATTTTTTTGGCAGAAATCCACAAATTTTATGAGTGACAGGAAAAATTTTATGGAAAAATCAGGGAATTCACAAAATCAGTGTCATCTGAGAGATAACATATCCCATGGAAAGATTAAGGTTAGGGTTTAGAAAGAGTTCAGCAATGCTGTATTTCTTACTAAGAAGAAGACAGCGTGGTGTACCATCTGGACCCATGTGCTACTATGTTTGGTTTAGGAAAGCGCTTCTAGGATTTTGTCAATACTATATTTGGGGGACAGGAGTTTAGTGACTCAAGAGACAGAGCACTAGAATGAGTGAGAGTGATGAAAAGTACAGTTTTGTACCTACCATAAATGTAGATGTTTGAGGATCCACATTGCTGCAGTCATAACCTGTGGGTAGTCCGCTGTCCTCGGTCGGCCCGAATACCAAAGTGTTAGGCTGGCGTCGGTCATAGTCGCTCAGGTCTGACGTCAGTACGCAGTGGTACTAAAGCGCATGACCGACGCCATATCCTCAGTCTTTCTTGCCCCAGATGTCAGAAGGCCTAGAAAAGAAAGGCCATAGCCAAAAATAGAAAATACCCAACCACCAATTACAGAAAAAATAATTACCCCAAAAGCAACACAGCAACCCTAAACTACAGAGGGAAGGAGGGAGGGTAATTGGACTGCAGCAATGTGGATCCTCGAACATCTACATTTATGGTAGGTACAAAACTGTACTATGTTCTTCGTCTCACATTGCTGCAGTCATAACCTGTGGGTAGAATCCCAAAGCAAAGGTAAGGGAGGTTGGCAAAATCAAAAAGCACTAGGAGCTGCTAACATGCCCTGTAAAACTGCAGTGGCAAACCCAGCCCTAGATTTGGAATAAAGAGGGAGATGGTAATGTTTAGTAAAAGTGTGCACTGAACTCCAAGTAGCTGCCTCCAAAATATCCTTAGTAGCTACTCCCTTAAAAAGCAGTAGAAGTGGCAGTAGCCCTAGTGGAATGAGGTCTAATCCCAGCCGGAACCTCCTTTCCATGATGAGAATAACAAAAAGCAATACAATGGCTAATCCACTTAGAAATAGTTTGCTTAGAAACAGGTTTTCCTTGTGAACCCAAGGCAAAAGAAATGAATGACTGTTGAGACTGCCTGAACCCTTTAGTTCTGCTCAAATAATAACGTAACTGCCTGAGAATATCCAAAGAGTGCAAAATTTTTTCCCCTTTATTTTGGGGATCAGCATAAAAAGTAGGCAAATGAATAGATTGGTTCAAGGCCACATCAGAAACAACTTTAGGCATAAAAGTAGGGTTAGTACGCAAGGATACCCTATCCTTATGAAATATTAGGAAGGGTTCAACTGCCATTAGAGCCTGTAATTCAGATACCCTCCTAGCAGACGTAATGGCCAACAAAAAAGCAGTCTTCCAAGACAAACACTTCAACTCAGATGTAGCTGCAGGTTCAAAAGGAGGTAAAGTCAGCTTTTCCAACACAAAATTGAGATCCCAGGAAGGAGTAGGAGCTCTACGTGGGGGTCTTATGTTCTTTGCCCCTCTAAGAAATTGCTTAAACAAGGGGTGAGAAAATAATGGTGGGTCACAGTCATAGTGAGCAGAAATGGCTGCAGAATGAACTTTCACGGAGGAGAAAGACAAACCCTTGTCTAATAATTCTGTAAGGTACTGTAGTGTAACACTCAAATTAGGCCTTGAAACATCAAAACTCTTTGCTGTGCTCCAAAGAAAAAATCTCCTCCATTTATCAGCATAAACTTTCCTTGTACTAGGCCGTCTGGCTTCCAAAATGACATTTAAAACTTGTTGAGGAAGCTGCGACCCCCCAGGGTCTAAAACAGAATATGCCAGGCTGTCAGATGCAGGGACTGGATCCTGACATTGAGGAAATGATTGCTTGCCTGAGACAGAAGGTGTGGAATTGTTGGCAAAGGCCAAGGAGGCTCCCGAACTAAACTCCTCAGCAAAGGGTATCAGTGCTGACGTGGCCAATCTGGAGCTATAAGGATCATGCAAGGCTTGTCCTGTCTGACCTTCAAGAGCACCTTGGGAAGGAGAGGCAGAGGAGGAAAGGCGTAGACATGAAGGTTGTTCCAACTGAAAGATACAGCATCCACTTTCCAAGCTTTTGGGTGAAACATCTTTGTGCAAAATTTTGGCAGTTGGAAATTTTGTGGGGATGCGAACAGATCTATGTCTGGAGTTCCCCAAGCCACTGTCAACTGTTGAAATACATGAGGATCCAATTTCCACTCGTGGGGATCCACCATTTGCCTGCTCAAAACATCTGCTAAGGAGTTCTGTGCTCCTGGCAGAAACCTTGCTTGAAGAGTGAGGTGCAAACTCAGAGCAGTCTCCCACAAAATCATAGCTTGTCTGCAAAGAGGGTACGAATGGGTTCCCCCCTGCTTGTTAATGTACCACATGACTGTTGTGTTGTCTGTTTGAATCAACACCTGTCCCGGTTGAAGTAGATCCTTGAAAGCCATCAGTGCAAATTGGACTGCTAACATCTCCTTCATGTTGATATGCAAATGCTGTAGTCTGGGAGGCCACGTGTCTTGAACCCATCTCCCATTGAAATGTGCTCCCCAAGCCATGTCCGAGGCATCTGTCGTTAAGATCTGACTCGCCTCTGGTCGGGACACAGAGTGTCCCTTGTTTAGGTGACATTCCTGAGCCCCACCACAAAAATTCCCTTTGGATGCAAGGTATTATCTGAATGACAGTGTCCAAATCGTGGCAGTGTTGAGTCCATACACTTTTGAGATACCATTGTAGCTTCCTCATATGTAGTTTGGCATTGGGAAGTACCAGAATACAAGATGCCATGAACCCCAAGGCTTGAAGGACTGTCCTTGCAGTCAGCCTGGACAACAGGGATAATTGCTGAAAGTATAGGGGAAGATTTCTTTGTTTGTCCGGGGTCAGAAAAGCCATCTGAGAGGCTGTATTCAGTCTCACACCCAGAAAGCACATGTCCTGAGAGGGTACTAGACTGGACTTTGTTTCGTTCACAGAATACCCTAGGCACCTTAACACTGCCATTACATACTGTAGATGCTGAAGTAACTCGACTTTGTCTTGAGCAAGAATCAGGCAATCGTCCAGATAAGGGTAAATTTGTATTCCTCGTAGTCTCAAGAAGGCTATCACAGGAGCCAGGACCTTTGTGAACACCCTGGGCGCAGTAGATAAGCCAAAGGGCAATGCAGAGAACTGATGATGAAAAGTACCAGCCCGAAAACGCAGGAACCTCCTGCAGCTGGGCCTGATAGGAATGTGAAGATAAGCCTCTTTGAGATCCAGAGTTACCATCCAGTGATCTTTGCCTAGCAGAGGCAGAAGTTGCTGCAAAGTTAACATCATGAATTTTGGGATGTCCAGGTATGTGTTGAGAATAGATAAATCCAGAATTGGCCTCCAAGTGTTCCCCTTCTTTGGCACAAGGAACAGGCGAGAATAAAATCCTAGGCCTACTTCTGACGGAGGTACCACCTGAATAGCCCCCATTTTTAAAAGTAAAGAAATTTGTTTGTGAGCCTCCAGCTTTTGCTGAGGAGGTACGTCCGGCATGCCCTTGAAAGGAGGCAAGGTGTGAAAACAAAACTTGTAGCCTCGATCGATGATGTCCAACACCCATTTGTCCTGGGTGACCAAAAGCCAATTTTGCTTGAAAAGTGCCAACTTTCCTCCTAGAGGAGCAAGTGTGGCGAAAACGCTTGTTTTTACTTTTTAATAAATTGCGTTAAGGTTCTTTCCGTGGTGCTGTCGTTTGTGACAAGGGGCCTCTTTTGGATTTTCTACTTGTTTTTTACATTTCGCTTGGTTAGCTGCCAGAGAGGAGGAATCTGGCAGCTGAAGATACAGGTCATTGGGTCTGTTTACGAAAAGGCTGACCCCTGCCCTCACCAGAAGATTGTGCAGGAGAACTCCACATCCTAGGTCTGAAAGAACCCTGAGCATGAGCTCTGCCCCTACCACGTCTAGATCTGCCCTTAGACTGGTAATCGGAAGAAGGATAGGCCCATCCTTTTGCAGGCCAATTTCTGCTAAACTTAGGGGGCTGCACTTGTAAAAATTCCTTAACCGTCTGCATGGACTTAGCCTTGTCTTCCATTTTCTTCAAAACTGACTCCACAGGAGAACCAAAAAGAACTTCAGATTGGAGGGGAGCATCCAAAATTCGAGCTTTAACATGCTCTGACAAATTCTGATCCTTAAGCCAGGCATGCCTACGAATAACTGAGCCAGTGGCAGCCACCCTGGAGGAAGCCTGAAGAGCATCAAAGCCACACTGCAAGGAATGCTTACCTACCTGATCAGAGGCATGAACTAAATCCTGCAATTCCTTACACTCTATACCCTCAGCTAAAGCATCTACCTTAGATTTCAACTGACTCAACAAGAAATTCTGGTACTTCAGCATATGAAACTGGCAATTCAAAGCTCTCATAGCTAGTGTGGAGGAGGTATACACTTTTTTACCCCACCTATCCAAAGCTCTAGAATCTTTATCCAGAGGAACTGGATTCTTTACTACAGAAGCTCTGACACCCTTAGGTCCCTGGCTAATAGTTTCTGGGTCAGCTCTAGGACTCTTATATAAATATTTATGAGCCTCTGGAACTCTGTAATACCTGTCTGGCTTGACAGGGGCCGGAGGTAAAGAATCAGGATTAAGGGAAGCCTCAGAAAAAACATCCTGAACAACATCCAAAACAGGGGGAATGGCCAAGGGCCTATGCTGTGGTAAAAACAAAAATTCCCTAAGCCTCTTACGAGAATCGGAGAAATCCTGACCTTCCCACTTAAAATGCTCCCTCATGGAATGCAGGGTTTCAGAAAAAGAAAAATCCTCTGGAGGAGAAGCAGAAGGACAGGAGTCCTCTGCATCCGAATCAGAATAGGGAGGAAAATCCTGAATGTCCTCAGCTGAAGACTCAGAGTAATCTGAGGAATGCTCCAAACCCTCCACCTCTGTCTCCACCCTAGGCCTCTTATCTGGAGGGGGCATAGAACCTCTGATTAAAGTAATCAAATCCTCTGCCATTTTTAGCATATGTTTTTTAGGAACAGAGCCTGCAGAACTAGGGCTGACGCCTGTGCCAGAAAGACCAGGCCTAGCTTTAGAAGGTGCTTTAGTGACAGAAGTAGAAGGCCTAACAACCTTATGTAAAGAAGGAACTACAGAAACTTGAGAGGCCCCCTCGGCCTGACCTAACTCCTGAGAGGCCAATTCCTGTAATGTTAAAGGCTCCCCCTGAGACTCAGCTGAAACCTCGGCTGGCTCCACAGATTCCACCGTAGTTTCCAAAGAACCGGCGTCCGCAATGGACGACTCATCCTGCTTAGACTTTAACGATTTATCTTTCCGCTTCTTAGCAGTAGCGGGCGTCAGAGGATCCGACGGCATGTTGTAATTACACCTCTTACCAAAAACAGGTCTAGCACAATCTAACCTGCGTTTAATGGTGCGCTTATTAAATCTAGTGCAAAAGCGACACCCGACTACGTCGTGCTCAGGCCCCAAGCAAGGAATACAAAGAGAGTGATAGTCCCTATGAGGTATCTGTTTCCCACAAGAAATACAATTATTAACTTTTTCTGACATCCGGATTTAACTGAGGCAAGAAAAGACAAAAATATTCCCCAATGGGGTACTTAGCCCAACTTGGTCTTCGGTCTGAAACTCAGAATATGAAAATTTCAGGATGCCAAACGGCACTTGCAAACGTTGCTTCTGCTTCGGACCATGCAGAAAGAAAGACTGAGGATATGGCGTTGGTCATGCGCTTTAGTACCACTGCGTACTGACGTCAGACCTGAGCGACTATGACCGACGCCAGCCTAACACTTTGGTATTCGGGCCGACCGAGGACAGCGGACTACCCACAGGTTATGACTGCAGCAATGTGAGACGAAGAACATCTGGAAATTAACTTGCCAGTTCGTACACTGGCTATGGATTTTGGATCAGAATAGGTACAGCCACTCGAGTGCAGCCCAGTGCAATGTTTGGGCATTACTTCTACATCTCCTAATACAGGCAAAAATGGCCTTAGGTAACATTTCAGTTAGGAAAAAAATACTGTGGGATTTTTGCAGTTTATTGCCACCTATAATGTGAAATTGATGAAGTAAGAGGTTCACAGTGCTTTATTAGTGTTTATGCAAAGAGAGCTGTTACAACAGGAAAAAAGCCTTTGAATGAGATGAAGGACTTTAGTGGGACAAATTATTTTTAAGGGTTCAAGGTAAACAAATCAATAGAAGATGAATACAAAACAAGAAACATCAAATGGCCGATTATTCTTTGAAACATGACACTGATGCATTTTCTGTTGTTCAATTACTTTAGTCAGTAAGAAAGTTATAAACCAGCTTCTGCTATTTAAGATGACATATAATCTATATATTATCTGTCTGTTTTATAACAAAACTAACATTAGTCACTTTTATACTTGCACATAGTAAGCACTCAGATTATAGCACACATTGCCTATGCACTCAGTTTTGACCATTCAGGAAATATCAGTGCACTTAAAACACTTAATGCTTGCAAACAGTCTCAAAGCAGTTAGTAGGAAGTTTTTTAAACATATTGACGGTAAGATATTTTGCAGACTATTTCTAGAGGAAGAGATAAACATGTTTATGTAGCCAGGGGAATGTTCTGAGTGGCAGAGAGGTCTGTAATAGTATTCATTGTGATGTCCCTCCTCTGGGCCAGTAATCAAGAATCCTGAATTCTGACTACTGACACTGGCAAGGGACGTTCACTTGGAACAAAGATAGGTACACACAGTATTTCCAGATGCAGCTCTCTGCATTAAGCACAATTTCTTTAAGATCATACAGAGAACACACTCAGTCCAGGGTCTGAGTTTCCCTCTCTCCATGCCCCCAATAAGAATCCCCATTGGCACAGCTGTAGAGTTGTGTCCTCAGCCAAATGTCCAAGCCACTTCCTCCAACACCATATGTGTGAAACCAGTGCCATGTGTCCCTCCCCATGTAGCTGACACACACACATTTTTGAGATTTGGTTTGCACCCACACACACCTGGGAAAGGCTGGCACAGATTTACTCGCTCTGCTACCCTTTGCTCAGACTATAAGGTAGTTACTGCCACCAGACACAACAAAGCCATCTACGCTAAGGCTATTACAAGCGTATCCAATTATACTGAGTGAAATTAATATTAATACAACTGGTAATGTTGACCAAACAGCACTGCTTTCAGGAGCAGCCACAGTGTCAACAAATAAATATAAGCACTCTCAAAGGTTAAAATATTCTCTAAAAGACTAGCCACAATAAAAGATTTAAATATATTCAATAATAAATAATAAAAGAACATGAACATACCAAATATCTGTTTATATTAAACACCAGAGTTTAATCACAGGCAATATTAAAATAACACAGATGAATATATTCACACAGATACAGAAAACAGTACTTGAGTAATATCGCTATACTTTTCTGACTGAGCTAAATAATTACTCTTCCTTGGGCACTTGCTAAAGCAAGGCAAGATGAATTAGATGAGTGGTCTTCCTTCTTTATCAGGTTCCAAAAACAGACTGTCCTGAGGCTTCAGTCTCATGTAGTATTACAACATAATTTTTGTGCTGGATTACAAAATGACATCACATACATCTGACATCTGTCTTCTGGTTCCCATACTACAGAATCTCACACATGTGCTACCATTTATAAAGACAGAGCTTTGCTAAGATGTGTTGCAACTTCTGGAAGGCATAAAATAATTTCAAACTTCTACCCTTCCAGAATAACAATTAGTTCACCCTCAAGGACAATACAGAAGGCTTCCTAGTACAGACATTTTGCCTCTGGCAGCATTGAGACCTGTAAGATACAATCTTTATGGCCAAAATTAAGTATTTAATTTTAAGACATTTTTCTAGAAGTTCGCTGGAGATGAGCTTAACCTCTTTTCTTCTAGTATTCTCTGTTACAACATTAATTCCAATAGTTATAATACAGTCTGACATATAGGTGTACTTCTTTTTTCTGTTCAACAGAACCCACTGTTGGTACATTTTTAACACAAGCATCTGTACAAATCAGTTTGATATACAAATGACATATAATTCTTTACAAAACTCCAGCTAGGTATGCTGGCATATGTTACACATCCACTGCCCTACTTCTCCTGGCATAGCTGACAAAACCTCACATTGCCACATTCATAATCTAGCCTCTGTCATTACTTGTGTCAGTTCAAGATAGGACAGTTAGAATCTAATGGTTAGTTCATAATAAGAGCAAACAAGCAGGGTCACAATGCATACATATAATGGAAGGTTTTAATCTACAGATCACTAGTTCTAAATCCAGGAAAGAAACCATGAAGAATAGCTGTTAAATTCAGAAGTGAATCCTTTTTTGTGAAGCTATACCAAGTACCACCCACCCTGTGGCACAGAAGGATGAAGCACTGGCTGCACCCCAGATGACCTGGTTTGAATAGTAGTAGTTTAGGTACTGGGAGGTGAGCAGTTATATCTTGCTTATCCTGAGGTAAGGGTGTGGTAGTACCCAGCTTACTCTCTGCTACTCCAGTAATAAGGCTGAGGTTCCATGACATGGAAAGCAGGGTGCTAGCACTGGCGAGGGTATGTGCTGCAAGTACCAATCTGGTGATGGTAGCCTTCATCCAGGCATGTGAAGGACCATGCTGGCAAAAGATAAAACAGAATAGATAGTTCCTGTATGATAAAGTCACACATATTTCCACCATTGGAGGGGTTATGGCTTGCAATACACACTTCACTCATAGCTGCCTGAATGACTGTGCCCTGATCAGGGAGCAAGTGGGCTCCTATTGCTCTTGCCCTGAAGGGAACGAATGTCTGCCAGGGCTCTAACCACTGTAGGGAATAAACAGGCAGAAGCTGCTTGATGGCTACTTGGCATAAGGGCTAAAATAAACAGAACAATGTACTGATCTAAATACTAGACAGGAAAAAGTAAGAACATGGAATATTTTCTTTGTGATACAGAAGGGCACTCTGGGGTTGATATTTCAGTTTTTCAGCTTGCTTTAGCTAGCAGACAGGCCCCAAAGTGACTTTGTTTCTGTTTTTTGCAGACAAGGACAAAAGTGCTGATAGATGAAATATGGTATCACAATGTAGCACATTTGGTAGTAAATGTTCACTAGCCCTTCAAAGAAACAGAACTAAAAATCTATTGTTAAGCCCAAACACATGGCAAACAATGTCATATGACCCTTAGGATGCCCTTTCATAATTCAAAGGCAGTTTCCATAATACACAAATCCCAATCCAAACAACGACAGTAGCATGCCATGTCTCTCTATCATCTTACAGGCCCAAATGGATACATCTCTATGCAATCATAGTTCTATAATTATCTAAATTTCAGTTATAATCAGCTTATTTTCATAGGCAACAGCCCCTCCAAAGACTTCACTTTCTAATGTACAGAACTTTAACATTTTCAGAACAAGCAGATACTGGACCATTCTATTATTTTTTCCCCAAGTTATTTTGATGTCCATTAAGTATATCTGTATCAATTGCTACCTGAAATTAATTTTGTAAACAAAGTTTCTGTGTCTTGCAACTCACAAAACATATCAGTTTGTGTACTTTAACTAACACTTGACTAGACAAACATGTATCTCGACTGCCTACCTATAATTTAAATGCCTCCCATCATATCTCACTGTGCCAATTCTCTATCTGTTTTACCATCCAATGGCCGGCTTTCATAATCTTGATTAACCAAACATTTATTTTATTTTTTTTATTTTTATTTTACATTTGTTGACTGGGCTAGTCTAGCTGGATGCATGTCCATTTTCAGTAGAGGCCCGGGGAGAAAAGCTCCACTAACAGCGCAGTAAAATTAGTGAAAAAAAAGTAGTAAAAAAACAATGTTAGTAGAACTGCCAACAAAAATACATCAGGGGAAAATTCCTAAACAAAGGTAATGCTAAAATGAGAGAGAAACACATGTAGCATTGATATACACAAGACAAACATGAGGAAATAGGCAGAGAACATATTCTTTTACAACTGAATTGATATCACAAAGTCTGACACCCTTAACTATTGAGTCTATTTTGGCAGAGAATGGCATTGAAGTACTTTTATAGGGAGGCCTTGCACCTCCTGATGTGCTACTCTACACCTCCTGTACATACCGATTCCAAAACTACTACATCTAAGAGGATGGAATACTCCCAAGATACCACAACCTTGGAATTAGTACATGTATACCTTACTGACACTTTCAGACCCACTGTCTAGAGATCTGTAATTGGTGTCCTCACATAATTTAAAAGGTACTCCTTTATATTACCTTGGTTATAACGTTGTCTACTGGTTTGTTATTTCTATAACTGCATGCTTATTTTGGCCAAGAAATCAGTTTTCTGCCATTTTAATTATTAATGACTGTACATCTAATTACTAGTAAAACTGACTTTATTTTTGCAGCTTTTGAAATAAGTTTTATTTCGGCAATATTTTCTCCACTACTATTACCTTTGCTAATAAGACAGTTATTATGTATTATTTTAAATAAATGTGAGTTATTAATACAAGTACTTTTTTTTAAAATGTTGTTTATATGAAGACATCAGCTGTTATGTGCATTGTATGTGTTGAAGTTCATGTTGCTGCATATTCACAGTTCTTGTCAACATGGATAATACATCTTTAGTCAGAACGTATTACAAGCTTTGTATTTTACTTTCTGTTTTGGGGGAGATGCAGTTTTTATGTTACTATGGTAGAAGTTCATTTGTAATAGCATTTCCAAGGAGAAAATGGCACAGTTTTATTTTCATTTCTTTTTTTTTAGCAAATAATTTCTTGCCATAAGACATGTTTTTTGTCAGGCTTTGCATCTCTCCTTTTGGAAATTTCTGTAAGTATTCAAGGTGACAAGCTTATGAAGCACATTTTCTAATGCATTCTAAGCAAGATTACTTTGTACTGATGTCTAAAGTATGATAAAAAGGAATAATAAACAGAATATACATGCAGTTTTAATAGAATGTGTTAATAAAGATGCAAGCAAACCCTGTGAAGAAGAAGAATGAGGCCTTGACTGTGACCTGGAACTGATTAGCTCGATGGTGCTGGAGGGGGCAGGCCATGGATGATGGAACTAAACAACCATCCACGGGAGACAGAGCGAGTTCTGGCTCACTTCTTGGAAGACACCTAGTGGGAGGACCAGATATTGTACCTGAGGGGCACAGCTTGCCAAACACTTGGTCGAGGTGCTCTGTATGAACTTACCATAGAATAACTTGTGCGTGTGTGTGAAGGCCCTCAAACTTAGGCATTTTTTTGTTAAGACTCCTGGCACTTAAAGTCAACTTAATGTGCTCCAAATTAGACTTTATTAGTTTGGAATATCTAGTAAATATGCTGTACCTAAAAATGGCATTATGGGGGGCTTCATCCAGAATGTAAAAGCCATGATAAGAGAGGTACAGACCAACCCTGGCAAATGCAAGTAGGCTTGTCAATCATCTTAGTCTGGGCTGTTACTCACATATATATATATATATATATATATATATATATATATACACAGACACACACACACACACACACACACACACACACACACACACACACACACAAACTGTATCAGCCTAGAAGGACACTGCAACATTACCATTTATTAAAGCCAAATTATCTTGTCTTTGAATCTCAGAATCATTCTGGGTGATGGCAAAACATCACCAAAGGCCACTGCATTTTCTGCCTTGGGACACTTGCATAGCAAGATCTATAATAGCCTTTTGTACACCCTTCTGGGCAGAGTGCCTAAGTTTATTCCAAACCAAGTGCAGAGGAATAACTAGATCATTTGAAGTCCAGGGCAAGACCCTAATTTGCACCCCCCTCCCCACACACCTGAAGAGCAAAAAAAAATGTTTTTTGGAACATATCTCAGATGTATATTAACATAATGAGCATGCAGTGCAATGCAATGAATTCCACACATTCCTTCCTTCCTTCCATGTTAAGAAAATTTGTGGTATTCTTATTGTGAATTTACAGTCTCCCCTCCCCAAGTTTCAACCTAATATGTACAACAAGTCAACAATACATCACAGGAAAATCTCTACAGTGTAAAATGCATCCAGGAAGGAAGCAATGCAAGCAGCAAATGGAAGTAAAACTGACACACACTGGAGCAAAGCAAAATAAAATAATTTTTCAACTAAACCATTCTCAGGAAATCCTTAAGGAAATAGTTTTCATTCATCCTACTGACAGATAAAAGCAGCCTTGATGCATTAAAAACTCATCTTCCAACCCCCCAATAAAACTGAGTAGCATTCACTGAAAGTCCAGTCAGTAGAAATAATATATAAACTAGCCTTGATGAATTCAAAACTCATATTGGTTCTCTCCTTCCCACTATTAAAAAGCACAGCATTAATTAAAAGTCCAATCACTATAACTAATAATCAACTAGTAATAGATAAAAATAGCCCTGATGAATTATGAACTCATATTGCCCCCCCCTCCCAGTTTCCCTCCATAAAACAGTGTAGCACTCACTGAAAGTCCAGTCAGGAGAAATGAAAGCAGCCTTGTTGAATTAAGAACTCATCTTACAACACCCCAGTAAAACAGAGTAGCATTCATTGAAGGTCCAGTCAGGAGAAATAATCACAAAGAAGTATTGTAAAGGGGCAGGCAGTGAGGATAGCCAGAATGACCACTACAAAAGAAGACGTGATACTGGAATTTCAGAATTTAAGGAAGATGTTTTTAGAGAGAGGCTACCCGGGATACTTCATTGATTCAATACTCCAGGAGGTTGGTGACAAATGGGGTACCATGTACAAACCATTACTGGGTAGCATCAATCATAAACCAAACTATTTGTGTATTTTTGTATTAATAAATCCTATCTGTGGACTCGCAACGTTGTGCTACTACTTTTTATTAGAAATAATCAAGTAATAACAGGCAAAAATAACATCAATGAATTGAAAATTCATATCTCCCTCCCCCATAAAAAAGCCAGTAAAGCCCCATTCAATACCAATAACCAGTATTAGCAGCAATGGCAGAATATCCCACAATTCTGCCCCTGTGCCATTCTACAAATCAATAAAAATAAAAGCCAGAAGTATGAAGCTGAATGCCAAAACACTACCACGAAGTATAAAAATCCAAGAAACAAAGTTTAATTGGCACTTTCGGAAGAAATAGTATCCTTCCTTCATCAGACAAACCAGTAACTAATACAACGTTCCTTAAATAAACTTTTAGTTGATCATGTGTTCAATTAACTCATTAAATGGTTAATTAATGTTCATTCATTCTTCTCATTACTTTGAAATATCAGAATAATACAAACATGTATTCCAAAGTATTACTACAACTCTGAAATACAAAAAAAGATATAAAATGTAAAAATATAAAATGCATAAAATAAAAATTAAAAATTGTGCATGACTAATATCTACAATATATTAAACTATGCAGTTTACCCCACGACATTTCTTATATTTAATCTTATATTTAATCTACATCTCCAGCCAAAAGCTTGAAGTGTATCAATGGAAAGCAATATCAATGTTTATGTATTTTATATGTGCAGCATTATGTTAAACTAATTTTTTAACCATATATACACAATCTAAAAACCTTATGTATATATATACTTAAATATAAATGTACATATATGCGACAAAAACTAAAGTTATTAAACATAATAACTAATAAGCCTAACAAATGAAATAATTAATATGTTGTTGGTATGACATAACTTAAAATGTATTATAGTTACTATCATTGAAAAAAAAAATTTTTTAAATAATTAATAAACATAATCCAAAAACAACAAACCATCTCAGAAGGTCAAGACCTATATGGGCCAAACATGTCAATTTAACATATGCATATAAAGACCAAAGAACCAACACACAAGTCTACTTAAACAGTACACTATCTCACGCATATATTTATATATATTTTTATATATATTTTTGCACATTGGTAGTTCTTATCCATTTGAGTGAGATAGTGTACTGTTTAAGTAAACTTGTGTGTTGGTTCTTTGGTCTTTATATGCATATGTTAAATTGACATGTTTGGCCCATATAGGTCTTGACCTTCTGAGATGGTTTGTTGTTTTTGGATTATGTTTATTAATTATTTAAAATTTTTTTTTTTCAATGATAGTAACTATAATACATTTTAAGTTATGTCATACCAACAACATATTAATTATTTCATTTGTTAGGCTTATTAGTTATTATGTTTAATAACTTTAGATTTTGTCGCATATATGTACATTTATATTTAAGTATATATACATAAGGTTTTTAGATTGTGTATATATGGTTAAAAATTTAGTTTAACATAATGCTGCACATATAAAATACATAAACATTGATATTGCTTTCCATTGATACACTTCAAGCTTTTGGCTGGAGATGTAGATTAAATATAAGATTAAATATAAGAAATTTCGTGGGGTAAACTGCATAGTTTAATATATTGTAGATATTAGTCATGCACAATTTTTATTTTATGCATTTTATATTTTTACATTTTATATCTTTTTTATATTTCAGAGTTGTAGTAATACTTTGGAATACATGTTTGTATTATTCTGATATTTCAAAGTAATGAGAAGAATGAATGAACATTATTTAACCATTTAATGAGTTAATTGAACACATGATCAACTAAAAGTTTATTTAAGGAAAGTTGTATTAGTTACTGGTTTGTCTGATGAAGGAAGGATACTATTTCTTCCAAAAGCGCTAATTAAACTTTGTTTCTTGGATTTTTATACTTCGTGGTACTGTTTTGGCATTCAGCTTCATTCTACAAATCAGTTACCACCTTCTTTCAGACTTAGGAGCAAATTTAGAAATGATAATCAGACAGGGACAATTCAGAGACACAAAATCGGTAGGGTAGCTAGGGTGGGGTAAGGGGGATCAGCTGAAACCAGTCTCTATCTTTAATATAGTACTGACTTTTGTGGTCAAACTTGAATGCTGTAGCTTTCTGTGTGTAGTCTAAACCGTAGCAAGTAGTTTGTACAAGTTTAAAGGTAAAAAAAATGTATTTAAAAAAAGACTTATTTTAATGAAATATGTTGAAGGACGGTTGGGGGCAGGGCACAGAAACAGGACCTGAACGGCTTAGGTAGGGAGGGCATGTCATGCATCTGGTCACCTGGTTGGTGTAGCTCTAACTGTAATAACTCAAAAAACACCACTAGTTTGGCAAACAGACAGCCCAACAATAAAGCAGTAGCATCAGAATTTTGGCGTACCAGAAATTTCTTAAATATACAACAAAATAAAATAAAGGTCACATTAAATATTAGGACTTCATCAGAACAAATACATGTCCCTCCACTTGCTTCCTAAATAGTCAAGGGTGGGAAAACCATTACGCAATCTGGGTGAATTAAATAAATTAGAACCTTAAAGTTTCAGTATTCAACAAGTCACATAATACTGATTAAAAAAATTAAGAACATAATTAGTTATTACAGAGAGCATCTATGCAGGACAAGCCGATCACTTACAATGTTATACTGTAGCAATCAGCTTATTACAGTAAAGTGCTTTTTTTTCTTTTTTTAACTCTTCACTTGAAGAGCTGAGAAGGTGAGACATTGGTTCATAGTACTGGCGCAGGGTGCTGGTTGACCAAGCTATGTTTCTGCTTAAAATTTTAGTACTGTTAATGTGCCTCGAGTCATTGACAGAATAACAATACAAATTAATACACATTTTGTTATAATTCTAATTATTGTCGTATGTCATTATTTATTAAGTGCAAATTGCAACTCACCACCTGTTTGTCCAAACAGCAATTTAGTAATTGTGTGCAAACTAACATTAAAATAATATCATTTATTTATTTATTTCTGCATCTGCAATTCTTCTGTGACTGAATTACAGACTGCCACCTGCTGACTGACAGTCCCTGACAAACCAGTTACCAGTTCTCATCAAAATCATCAGGGAGAAGTCCAGAAATAGTAATCAGACAGGGACAGTTTGGGTTCACTTAAAACATTAGCGCTGTTAACTTGAGTCTTTGACAGAACAAGAGAATGTGAATTAATTTACATTTTTTTCTGAAGTAAAGAAGTCTACAACTCTAATCATTGTCACTATTTATTATGGGCACTTCACCACCTGTTTCTCCAAAAAAGAAATGTAAATGTGTGCATGTACAAACTCAAAGCCCAACTGTATTGATGTATTACATTTGCTCGATACACCCATAAGTCCGACATCATCATTCCTGTCCACAGTCCATCACACAACTGACATTCAGACTGCAGTCTGGAACATTAACAAATATGTGCTGTGTCACACTTACCTTTTCTTCCATTTCCAGACACTTGTTGTTGAGGGGAAAAATGAAGATTAGCAACAGAACGATTCAGTGTGCAGAAAGGACTAACAAAGTCAAGCAAACAGGAGATCAGCACTGTGGGCAAGAGCGACACTTACAAAATGCTATGGAAATGAAGTATGTTTGAGCATTGCATGTTTTTTTGCAGGCAGGACAGGCCATGCAGCAGTATGCCTGCCAGTTAAATCCAGGATAACAATGATTAATAACACAAACACATACAGCCCTTAAACTCTGTTATGTGCAGTATGATGATCATCATCATCATCTTCCTCCTCTTTTTTTTCCCATTTTCTACAAGGGGTCTGGGTGTTGTGTTACCTGTCACCATCTCTCTTGATTCAATGCCACACTCCTGCTTCTTCAACACTCATACCCGTCTGTTGCAGATCTTCTCTCTTACAATCACATGGTTTGTGATGTATAATGTTTGCAAATAAAATTATATCAATATGGTTTGTTTTCATGTATATAAATGCATGACTGTCTATGTAATACATGATAATATAATAAAGATGTTTCTTGTTTAAAAAAAAAAAAACTCAAGACTGAGCTCTTCAGCCTCCAATAATTAAAAAAAAAGAAATAATTAATTTCAAGTGACAAGCACTTGAAAGCAATTGCTTCAGGGTTCAAAAGTTACATTTTTAAATTCTGCTAGCATGCCTACAGCATGAGAGTCAACTAAAACAAATTACAGGTAGTTTGCTTGCTGGGCACCAAAGATAAAACCATGTAACTATCTTCTTTGTACTGCTCCCTTCCACCTGCTCAGCAAATCAAATGTCTTTGGAGCAGTTGTAGAGGCTCAGCCATTATGCAAAATGTAGGGATTTAGCAGCTCTCCACTCAAGATAAAGTAGAAAGGGGAAAGAAAATAGGTTGGAGTCTCGGACATCCATGTAGAACATTGTTGCTGTTTCTCGTGCTTCCCTTAAAGGGGTAAAAACAGTTATTTATATAAAACATCGTTTTTATTTATTTAGTGTAAATTGTGCCATTTCCAAGACAGCACCCAGGGTGATTGCCACTTTTGCCCACCTTTTGTACAATACTGGCCAAGTGGACCACTACTGGGTAATAATCATCCTTGTAAGAATAGAAGGATCTAGGAAACCTTGTTAAATCCCAGATCCTAACTTCAGTAAGACAGCTAATCATCACCATTGCAGTACCTTCATTTTTTTAACAGTGAAACAAACAGTATAAGCAACAATGCAACAACAGCAATTACTAAAAGTCAGCTCAAGTGCAACCAATAGCTGAAATAAGTTAATCTGCCTAACTAGTAGCAACGATGAGTAACCATCTAAACCAACATATCTAGGGGCAGTAACTACAATAATAGCTGCAAGTACTGTAAAGAATAGTTCAAGTGCAATAAAATGAAGTCAACTGGAGTAAGAACATCATAAGAAGCATACATATCGGATAGTACAATCCCATACGTAGTGCAGTACCATAGAGCAGTAGCTTTAAATGTTGCATCACTACGGCAGCCAATAACAAGCAGCCATGCAACAACACCAGTCATCAAAATCCACAATCAATAACTGAGATAAGTTATATGCTTTCTATCTATCTAGTATCACTCACTGGCTACAATGCAGACTTAAAGGAAGCAGTATTAGCAATAGTGCTCTTTTACCTCAGAGTTTGCCAATATTAATAACAATAGAATAGGAACAAGGTAGAATAGTATGACATTACTTAAATTTAGCACTGTTGTCAGCAGAACAGCAATGCTAATTTTAAATGATGCAACCAATTATCAACATAAACTTTATCACATCAGGTTAAGGTGTTAAAAAAAGTAACAGACAAGTAAACTAAATGATCAAACAAATAGCAAACAAGTAAACTAAATGATCAAACAAATAACAGTTTGTTAATGTGCATATAACATCCTAAAACAGGTAAGATAGCTACAGCATAGATGTCACAAGTAAACCATTTAGCCAAAAATTTCTTGAAAAATATGCACAAATTACATCAAGTAAATGAAATAGGTAGCAATTAGAACAAACCTAGGTAAAGTACAGGAAATAAGTTAATTTCTTCTGAATGTAATAAAGACAATACTAAAGTCAATTATAACAGTGCAACTATGCTGAATCAGAGAAGGTAGTAAAATATGATATACAAGGATGCAACACTAACCTTATATCTTGAAGGTTCTTGCACTAATTACACAACAGGAATAACATTGTGTAGCAGCATGCAAAACTGAGCAAACTTCCAGCTACTTAGAGTCTGCAAGGCTCCCCCTACTGAATCCATCCAATCAAAATCCAGTCAATGCCCCCACAGAACCTACTCAATCAAAATCAGGTATTCTGACTCATCAATGGAACCAAAGCTGAGGTAGCTGTCATATGGAAGCCTCTGTTCTAACTAAAAGCTGGAACATAATAGACACATTCCTAGGAAGCTCATGAATGCCTTGCAATCCACTGAATCTTCAAGAACCCAGATGGAAAAGGTTTGTGCTCTTATCTGCCTTTTCGCTAGTCTCCTATTGTCTTTCTTCAGACTGTATGCAAGAGCACCGTCAACAGCTGGTATTGGTGAACTCGGAAAATAGTAAACGTCTGGGTGCTTAAAGTCTGCAAGTCTCCACTCCCACAGAATCTAGCCAATCAAAATTCACCCAACACCTCTACAGAAGCCATCTGATACATACTCAAAAACGGATATGCACATACATAAAACATACATATATTTTTCACACACACAGAATTACATTATAGTACAGCTACAGCTAAGCAGTAAAGATAAACATGAACTCGAGTTACCCATGATGCATCTCATATCAGTTTACAAAAAAATGGGGTAATAGTACACGACAGCCTAATGCTGGAATTAAATACATAGCTGCAGAAATATGCAGCTTATGTAAATACATATTTCCATTTATTTGTATGGGGAGAAAAATATTTTTATAAAGCCTTTAAAACTAAAAAGCTCACTTTTGAATGGAATTTGAAAAGATAGCAGGTATAGGAACAGAAAAATTGTTTTCAAACCTAAGCTTAAATATTTTGCCATTCAAACATTATAGCTGTTTTACTGTGTAAATTGCAACTTTTTGTGAAGCATTTTAGTTTCAGCACATAAGTATTCACAAAATGGAATCCAGTTGCTAAAACAGCATATTTGTCGCGTAAACATCCTGTTATTTCTGTCAACTTCAGTTCTGTGGGGTCTTCTACCTGTCAGTCAGTAAACTAACAGTACAAACTGTGCTTATTAGGGACTAAAAGTGTGTGAGGAGGAGAAGGAAGAGAAAGTTCAAATGATACTCTACATGAAATGAAAACACACAGACTCTACTCAACTAACTGAATGCAGTTCAAGGTATCTCACTTTACAGTCCTTTAAAGTTCCACTGAAGCTCCTTACTAGCCCATGTTTCAGCATTTTCTCTATCAATAGTGCTTTTGTTAATTCATTCTGAATATTTTAATTACCCATCAGTTGTCATTCACTCTCACTCCATTCCCCAATTGACAGCTAGGAAAGCTAGGACAGACCTTACTGTCCGGAAGTACATGGAGGAAATGTAGTGTTATGGTGACAATATTCAGTTAATTTACTGCAGTTTTAATTTTATAACAGTAACATGTACTTGTTTACAATTAAATACTAATTTGCATTTTCAGTAAATTGTATTTTTCTTAATACTGTTTTTAACTGGTGACTGCTACCTCTCTGAAAGCACATGACTAAGAGATCAAGAAGACAGTTTTGCTACCATTATGAAGAAGGCATGGAGTGCCAGCCAACTACAAATAGTGTTATAGAAGGGAGAGTTTGCAGAAATTGTTGATCAGGTATACACTTGCATCAAGAGGTACTAACGCATGCACCATATTCCCAGTGTGTAATATACACTGCCAAGTATCATGCACCCATTTACCCATCATCCTTCCACACTAATTCCATTACATTTTAACTACTACTCGACTGGGACTTATTTGCACCACGCTTCCTCTATTCCCCTTTCTTTCTACTGTGGTTAATCTTCAAACAAAATGTTATTCAGACAAAACAGAATCCACATCTCCCATGTCATGGTGATAGAGCAAGTCCATACTATAACCATACAATTTCTAGTCCCTTCAGACTTGTTTCATATTTCCAAACCGTAAACTTTTCAGTGACCTTCCTTTGCACAGCATTCACTATCAAAATTTCACTTCCTCTGCAATACCAGTTCAAGAGTTCAAACTATTCCACACATGCTCTTACCTTTGACCCTTTAAAGTGGAACAATGACATCTGGTTCTCCAAGTCTTTTCCTCTCACCATGCACCCCAGTTTCCTAGGGGCCTTTGCTTCATCCCATTTCCATTGTGTTACACAATCGTATTCATTGCTGATGGTCATTTCCAAATTTTTATGACTGTAACTCTTCTCTAGAGCCCCCTCTCCCACGTGTGTACTTTACTCATGAATTCCAAGTCCCAAAATGAATACTTTCAAGTTAATAATAAACAAGTCTAGACACAAAAATATCAAGGTAGCCCAGCTTTGAGCAGCTCTTCAGTGCTTGCTTGCTTATTTATTAACTTAAACCAGAGTACTGGTCTGGGATCCCATTTCAGCCATGACGACTGCAGAGAGGTTTTTGTTTGCACTAACGATGCCTACTTGAGAGAAACACACTTACCAGACTTAACTGATTAAACAAGTTTAGGCTTAGATTTTTAACTCTACTATTATGATGTGCAGCCTTAGATGGGTTAAAGAAAGTATAGGATGGCAGGAATGCGTACCTGCACTTCATCCTATGTCCACCATTTGACCTTCTTCAATCAATCAGACATTAGTTATATAAACCATATTTGTCTAGACAGGGAGAGAATGACATATGATCATTCTTAAATAACAAAAATTTACTTCATAACAATAGAGTAACAATAACCAGATACCAAGTGAAAGTTTATCATATCAGGTTAAGGTGGTAAAAAAGTAAGGTGACAAGCAGAGTACATTATTAAAGAACATTCTCAAATAACAATACATTAAGGTGTATACAACATCATAAAACAAGATATTTATCCATCCAAGAATTGTCTGAAAATATGCACAAATTACATCAAGTAAATGTAATAGGCAGCAATTTAAACAAAGCTAGGTTGTATCAGGAAAACATATAGGAATTCATTAAGAGTGTTAGCACTGTAAAAGTAAAGCTGTCACATCACTAGTGTCTTATTGGACAACCCCTTCATCAGTTTTGGTGCTACATAAACCTGCTCCCTATTATGTGTTCCTGCTTAGATCACACATGTAACAATGCCATAAAGCTTGCTGAAGTTTAAATCTGCCACTTCTGCATGTCTGGTCCAGCTCATGTGAAATGAGGACCGGATTCAAAAAGGTTACTGCATGGTACATGTAGGATGTATACCACATGGAAACCATTTCAATTCAAACACAGCCCTTTCCACAGTGCTTTGATGTGCACTGCAGTGGTGGACTTGCTTTATGGCAATGACAAACACTGATGAGTCATTCTTGGAGTGCAGCCTATGCTAATTAGCCATGTGCTCTTCCCCAGAAATGCTTGAGGTAAGGCACTTCTCAACAAAGTGATTCACTGAATCACTTGGCTGCATAAGTTGCATCAGCCACCAGTGTTAATGAACATGAGCAAAAGTTCATGTTCGCCCACTGTATTAGAGATAAGTGCAGGAAAGTTTAGCAGACAGGTAATGTTGGGGGTACATGCGTGTGTGTGTGCCACAGAGGTTGCAGATGGCGGTAGGGTATGTCTATTTGTGTGTTTGTATCGGTGAATGGGTGAGTGTCTACGAGTGTAATGGGTGTGATGGGGAGGCTCTGTGTGCATGTGCATGAATGTGTGAACACTTCCCTAGACTAAAGAGCAAATCCTGCAGGATTGATGGGGAGGACACTAGACACCATGGATAAGTCTGTACAGCCTGTACTAAACAATAAAGAACAATATTTTGCAATATGACACACATGGGGCAGGGGGAACACTAGACACCAGTGTTAGTCTATACAGTGTGCTCTAAAGTCAATAAAAAAGACTTAAGCCCTGTGCCCTCACACCTCATGCAGAGGATATCCATCCTCTGCACCCAGACATAAAAATATTACCAAAGTCTTTAAAAAAAGTGAAGTAAAAAAGGGGGGGGTTCAAACCCTGCACCCCTGACAACCACTACACTAATGGAAACACTGGTGTAACCAGAGTGTTTTTTTTTTTTTGGGCAAAATAAGAATTAGAAAACTCTAACGTGTGTCATGATTCAATAATTTCAACAGTCTGTGCATTACAAGAGACAAAATACCTATAAGGGGCAACAGCAGAAGCATCCTACAAAATCAGAGGCAGACAGGTGAAAAGAATGGGTGCATGTCCATGTGGGATAGGTTTCAGTACAAAGCCAGGAGGAACACTTAGAAAACACCAGGGAGAAAAGTTAAATTATTACTGTGACTCAGTTAAAAAGTGCACAGAACAGGTCTAGCATTACCATACACACATTAATAAGAATAAAACTGTAGTACCTGGCATTACTAACTGATCAGTGATTTAAGAGGTCAGGGACAAAAAAATAAGGACAGATATCGGGGATATTCTGTCAACTCAGGGGTAGATAAGAAGAATGTTGGTGTTTGTGTGTGTGTGTGTGTGTGTGTGTGTATGTGTATGTATGGAACAGTGTGTGTGTGTGTGTGTGTGTGTGTGTGTGTGTGTGTGTGTGTGTGTGTGTGTGTGTGTGTGTGTATGTATGGAACAATGTATGGGGATGGCTCTGCCAACATGATACATGGGTTGCCAGTGTTAACTATTGCAGGAAAGAGCTAATTTGCACTTGTGGCATTAATGGGCAATTAAAAACATGCAAGCTAACTTGTCTCTGAAATACTTTTTTGAGCACTGTGCAACAGCCCCTTCTGGCCACAGCTCCGACCTCCAGAGGTGAGCTTCTTTCTGAATGCCTGGGCATGTCACAAAACTGAAATTATGTTCAACAGACTGGATCTTCAGTGCATGAGTATATGTTGTTCTCCATCTGGAACTTCACCGTTATCAGGAATTTGATTATCTTAAGTGGTATACATACTCCCATCACCTTCCCAGGAAAATAAAAGAAACAAGAGAAAGAGTCAAAAGAAATAAAGTAACTCAAGGGAACCAAACATCAAAGAAAAAACATCTTTTAGTGGGAAAAAAAGGTTTGGAAGAATTAAAACAAAACAAAAAAAATTTAAAGATTCCGAGCTACAATTTGGAGGCAACATGGGTAAGTATTTTTAAAAAAAAAAATAGGATGGTCGATACACAAAAAAACTACTTGAGAATATAAGAAGGTCTTTTTTGGTTTACTTGTCTGTATTTATTTGTTATATGTGCTTGTTACTACGAATAATGACAATTACAACACAGGAAAAAGAAGTTATGTCTTACCCATAACGTTCCATCTGAGTTGTTGATCTTCTTCCAGTCATCACTGATGGGTTTGGTTCTGTGCCCTTTGAACCGAGTCAGCCATATACCAAGCTTGTGTGCACCAAAAACTCTCAAGCTAAGGTGCTACCCACAATGCCCTTCACTCAGTTACTTCAGATCGAGTTTACATGCAATATATAGAAGAAATAACAAGTCAGAGGCCATCTCTTCGTAGAAACCCTAAGACACCACAAAGACCCAGAAGATCCGCCAGGAACCTTTGGAGGGGGTCGGTGGGAGGGTGTGATGACTGGAAGAAGATCAACAACTCAGATGGAACATTACGGTAAGACATAACTTCTTTATCTGAAGTTGTTAATCTTCTTCCTATTCATCACTGATGGGACAGAGTCTCCAGCTACTTGGAGAACTTGGGTGGCCCTTATGGAAGAACATTCCTGAAAACCATTCAACCAAAAGGCCGCTCTTCCCTGGAGATTAGATCCAATTTGTAAAGGTATGGGGCTTAGCCCAAACGGCAGCTGCACAAATGTCATCCATGGAGGCACCCAGTCGAAGGCACCTGATGCTGCAATAGCCCTAATTGAGTGAGCTTTGACTTGGCCAGGCTTAGGTCCATCCATAAGCGAATATGAGAAGGCAATGCAATCCCTGAGCCATTTAGACAAAGTAACTTTCGATACTGCACCTCCCATTCTAGGACCCACAAAGGAAATGAAAAGCTGGTCTGACTTGCGAAAGGATTTAGTTCTGTCCAGATAGAAATGTACTTGTCTATGAACATCCAAGGAATATAGGCAGTATTCACCCTTGTTTGAATAATTTGGGAAGAATACAGGGAGCTCAATGGACTGGTTAATTGAAAAGTCAGAAACCACATTGGGAAGAAAGGATGGGTTAGTATAAAGTGATACTCTGTCCTTATGAAAGATCAGATAAGCGCTCTTAATACATAATGCTTGCAATTCAGAAATTCATCTAGCTGAGGTGACAGCCACCAGAAATAAGGATTTCCATGACAGGAATTTTAGATGGCAAGTCGCAGCAGGCTGAAAAGGGGGCAGAGAGAGAGACTGCAGAACCCAGGAGAAATTCAATGCCTCCACCGGCTGCCTGATGGAGGCCTGCTGTGGAAAATACCCTTGAGGAAAGTCTTGCAAAGGCAAGAGGAAATAAGCAGGACTCCATCGGACCCATTATGGAAGTTGGAAACAGCTGCTAGATGGACTTGAATGGTGGAAGCTGATGCCCCATTGTCGAACAGTTCAGACAGGTAATGAAGAATAGTGGCTACGGGGGTTGAAAATGGATCTAGCTTCTGATTATGTGACCAAATAGAGAATCTTTTCCATTTGTCCCTGTAAAGTTTCCTGGTGGATGGTTTATGAGAGGCCAGGATAATATCACATACGGGTAAAGAGAGGGTTTCCTGCCTGGCAACTAATGGAAGTGGAGAAACCAAGCTGTCAGCTTGAGAGTGGACAGATTCGGGGGAGTCAGCCCTTGCAGGTGAGCTATGAGGTCCTGACGAGTGTCTAGGATCCAAGGAGGTTGTAGCAGATGAAGTCAGAGGAAGGGAAATCATACTTGATGAGACCACAAGTCCAGAATGGGGCAATGAGGATCACTTTGCTTCTCAACTGAATAGCTTTCCTTAGAACAAAGGGTATCAGAGGAATCGGAGGGTAAGCATAAAGGAGACCCATGGGCCATGGTGAATCAAAGTGTCTCTCGGTGATTCCTCGTGAGGGGTAAAGAGGGCAAAGTAGCTGCTGCATTTTGTGTTTGAGGGGGAGGCGAAAAGGTCACAGCATGGCTGGCTCCAACAGCTGAAAATTTCAGCCACCACACTTGGATTGAGAGACCACTCATGAGGACGGAGGATGCATCTGCTTAGCCTGTCTGCAATCATGTTGGAGCTCCCCGGGATATGCGTTGTGATCAGAAAGTGGTTGGAAGCTATCGTTCACTGCCAGATTCTCATGGCTTTGCAACATATGGGGTAGGATTTGGTCCCTCCCTGTTTGTTTATGTACCAGACCATGAACATGTTGTCCAACTGGACAGCAATCATTCCAGATGGAAGGAGCAGATGAAAAACTTGCAACACCAATAGCACCGCTCTTAACTCCAGGACATTGATATGCAAGTTGACCTCTACATTGGACCATGTGCCTTGGACTGACTTTCCCTGAAAGTGGTCCCCCACCCCATCAGGGAAGCATCCATGGTCACCATGGTGCTGGGCTGGGGAACCTGGAAGGGGCGACACCAAAGATTTTCATCTGTACTAATCCATCAGAGGAGATCTTGTTTGTAAGTGTTGGTGATGAGAATCTGTGAGCTCAGGGGGGTGAAGATCGGGTATCCGCTGGGCCTGAAGGAGCCATTGTAGTAATCTCATGTGCAGTCTGGTTAGGGGAACAATAGGGATGGCTGCAGCCATGGACCCCAGAGCCTGGAGAACTTCCCTTGCAGACACCATTCTTCAACAGAGTATCACTTGAACTTGTGCCCTTAATCTCTGAAGCCTGTGAAGAGGAAGAGATATCAGACTTGACTGGGTGTTGAATATTGCCCCTATGAATTCCAATTGTTGTGAGGGCTAAAGGTTGGATTTCTCCCAGTGTATGGTGATGCCCAGTGACTCCACTAGAACTAGAGTGTAGTGGAGGGCCCTGACCAGTAGATGCTCGGTGGGGGCAGAGAGGAGCCAATCATCTAGGTGGAATCCCTGAAGTCTCAGATGAGCTGTTACCACTGCTAGGTATTTCGTGATCACTCTGGGAGTCGTCAAGAGACCAAAAGACAGGGGTCTGAATTGGTAGTCATTGACTCCCAACAGGAAGCAAAGGAGGCTCCTGGAGTGCTTGTCCATCTTGATATGGTAATACACATCCCAGAGATCTAATGAGCACATCCACACACCCTCAAGCAGAAAGGGAAGGATGGATTGAATCGTAACCAGGCGGAACTTCGTCTGAATTACCGATTTGTTTAGTTGTCTGAGATGCAGAATGGGCCTCCAGTCCCCTGTCTTCTTTGGCACCAAAAAGAATCTTGAGTAGAACCCTGATCCACACTGGTCTGGGGGACCTGTTGGATGGCTCGTTTTTGACATAGCTTTTGTATTTTGGAAGCTGCCTCCTCCCTTTGACTGGGTGGAACATCAGGAAGGGATTTTGGAGGTCTTGGATATGATATTAGGGGAATGTGGTAGCCTCTGGTAATGATTCTCTGCACCCACTAATCATTTGTAATACAGAGCCAGGCAGCTTGGTGCAGAGAAAAACGTGCCCCGACTGCTTCCAGAGGAAAGCAATCAGGCAGCGCTTCAGGACTGTTGATATGGTCTACCCGAGAAGAAATCTCTGGAGCCCTGGTTTCGGGTATCCCCTCTGCCCCAAAAGGGGCATCTTCCATTGTTGGGACCCCCTCTGCCCCTGGGGGAGTCCTCACCATGTGCGTCATGGAAAGGACCTTGAGACTTCTTGTGCCGCATCTTCCCACTCCTCTGGTTCCTGGAGAAGAAACGCTGAGGTTTGGGAAAGCATAGGCCCACGGCAGACAAGGTCTTTCCATCCTGTTCACATCTGGCTAATGTATTCTTGACCTTAGCACCGAACAGAGCTGATGCTTCGATAGGGGCATTTAAAAAGGAAGACTTGAAGGAGTCCGTGAGGTGACAAATGCACATCCAGGAGTGGCGTCTCATGATTACACCTGCACTCGCAGCTCTAGCTGCTCCTTTGGTTGCGTGGGACAGCAACCTCATGGACGAAGTGGATATTGACTCTAGGATGGCAAGTTAGGAAGCAACTTTATCACGTGCTCCATCTGAAATTTGGCCCGTAAGGTTCCCGGAGAGTTCGGAGATAAGATCTCTCTGGAGCCTCATAAAATGTGCCAAAAAGTTCAGAGACCTGACTGCAAAGGTCACTGACACAAAAACTCACTTCCCTAACCTGTCCACTGCCCGGGACACTCTGTTGGGTGGGTGGACAGCAGGACTCTCTTCCACAAGGTCCTTTTTCGTGGCTGCTGCCACCACCAAAGCACCCACTGGCAAACCTCTAGACCAATGGGGTTGATCCTCTGGAGGGGAGAGTACCTTGTCTGATCTCCTGGGGATGGCCTCAACAGTGTCCGGGTTCTTCCACGCCCACTGCACGATGAGCTTAACCAACTCATCGGCAGGTGGGGTCACCCAAAAAGTAGAGGGCAGAGAGTGAAAGGCCTGCAGTAATACGGATTCCTTCGAGGAAGGATTGGAGGGCTTCCAGTCACCCCCTCTGTTTCAAGATTTCAAGGATGTCTCCAAAGGAGACCTCATCAGGGGGTGACTGTGGGGATCCTTCCCCATCATCGTAGTCCATATCTTCCGTGAGGGACTCTTCTGGTGAGTCCATGTGTTTCCTCTTACATGCCCGTTTCTGAGGGGGTTCTTCAGTGGGAGCATCCAAAGAAGACTCAGAAAAGGAAATACCCTGGACAGGGGTTTCCTGGGCCTTGTGCTCTCGGAGTCCTGGGGGGCAGCCTTTGACAGCTGCAGCTCAGAAGGAACTGGAGGGATGACTGACATAGGAGGATTGCTAGAAGCAAGCACCCTCTCCCTCACCCGGAAAGCAGGCCTGCCCGAAGTGGAGTGGGAGCCCGGAACCGAAGAAGACAAAATCAGAACCGGAGTGGGAGCCTGGAACCAAAGAAGACAAAATCAGAACCGGAGTCACACCCCGCTCCACATGGTCTGCCCCCTGTGATGGAGCCTCAAGCAAGCTCGGGGAGGTAGTCACCCTCGGACCTGAAGCCAGGACCAGCAACACAATCGGAAACCATGACCGGAATCAGAGGTTCCACCCCCCCCAAGCATGAGATTGAGGAAGGGTGGGTTCCAATAGAACCGACACCCAAAGGGGCCTCGGGGCATTAGACACTGTCATTGTCGGCGCCGAGAAAGGGGGTCCTCTCGAAAATGGTTAAATGAGCCTTGGAATAGAGGGATCCAAGGCAGGAGAGTATGTAGGGGTAGCCGGTGTAATAGACCCAAAGCCTGGAGTGGGATGGGGAATAGGCAAATTTGAAATTCCCCTGGCGGTCAGCAGCTGGTCAAAAAGGCGCACCACATCCAATTCTGAATGGCTCCTGGTGGATCTTACCGATGCCCCTGAGGGGGAATCAGGCCGGTCCAAAAAGGGGCTGCAGACTTGTCTGGCAAATGGGTCCACAGATGACGAGTGCTGGGTCCATGGTGTATCACAGAATGGCACCAAGGATTCCAGCTTAGAAAATGGCAACAAAGGGATGGTTGGAGCCGAGAATGGGCTCAGAGCAGAGGTCACAACAGGGTTGGAGGTCAAGAATGGCTCTGAAGTTGTTATCGGAACTGACATTGGAATGGAGATGGGTGACATTGGTGCTGAGATAGTGGCAGACAAACTGATCGGAACCAAGGTAGTAGATGGCACTTGTAGTCATCGGGGCAGGGGTAGGCTGCGACGAGGCAACTTCGGTATGCTTCACTGGAGCTGAACTCGGAGCCGAGGTAGTCGGAACTGAGGAGGCAGTACGGTGCTCGGAGGAAGAGTTTTGGGCCTTGTGCTTCTGGCTTTTACCCCTGTCACCAGCCGATGAAGAGGGATCTGAGCGAAGACGTTTCTTGTCCACAGAAGGAGGGTATGAGACCTCTGTCTCAGAAATAGCATCTGAAAAAGGCAAAGAAAGCAGGCCCTTTAGGATCAATTTATTATGACGCTCATTCAGCGTTGGCTGACTGAAGCTGGCACAAATATCATACGGAGGTTTCGTCAACAAATGTGGAACCCCCAAACAGTACACACACTCTTCATGAAGGTCGCTATTCGTAAGTTTACCAATGCAAGATGAGCAGTGTTTAAACCCCATAGTTCTCTTCTTCTCAGACATAATAGCGAACAGTCACACAAAAAAAGAGAGTAAAGTGAAGAAAGTGAAGAAAGAGGAAATACCAACAATGGTAATGGAATGTCACAAGGGTAGAAAGGCCAATACCAACAATGGTATGAAAGGGATACCTGTGGGTAGAGCTGAGTATAGAAAGATATCAAAGAACAAGCAACTAAGAAGAAAAAATTCCACAACAACTTGTAAATTTACAAAGATAAATCACTTAGCTGGAGAGCACAGTAAAACGCTGCTATATTGCTGTGCGGCAAACGAGATCTGAGTTAACTGAGTGAAGGACATTGTGGGTAGCAGCTTAGCTCGAGAGTTTTTGGTGCACACAAGCTTGGTATAAAGCCGACTCGTCTATACAGTCAATCAAACTCAGTAACAAATATTTCAAGAACAAATGACTAAATGTCTACTCATAACAAGGAAAAAAACTATGTATAACTTATCCTAAAAGGTTCATAGGTAAATACTAGGATAGCTGCCCTTGCAGGCCATTTTAAGCCTAGTCAATTTCCCTTTTTGTCTTTGAAAAAACCTATCCAACTTGGTTACAGACTGGTCTTACCCATTCGATGGTTGATTATTATACATTACCTGTAATGACAATAACTGGGATCATAATATACATAATTTAAGTGGACCCATGCATGGGACAAAGTATTTAGGAGCTGTATCTGTCTATCAGTCATACAGGGGCAGTCCTAGGGTACATTTTCTGTTTTTTATCCATAAATCTAAGTTGCACTTGAAAATGGAAAGGGATGAACTTTGTATTATGTGGATGGGCGTGTCTGTTCCACTGCAGCAATATCCTCTGCATGATATACCTGTCCCTCCTAACTGTTCTGTTGATGCTGCAGAAGAGGTTTAGAGCCCTAGACTGAATATTTCTAATGCCATTTGACTTGCTGATGTGCAGTAAATTCATCAGTAATGGGTCAGAGGTCACTTCTTAGCAGTCTACTGGATACAGAGTATAGTGACAGGGCTTTGACTCAATCCATGTAGAACATCTTGTTTAGGTCTTGTATCCTTTTAGTAAGGTATCTCTGTTGGCATTCCAGTTGTCGCATGTGTCTGGACAGATACATGCCAAAGGGAGCATTACATTCAATGACTGCTCTAATGAGGACTGAGTAAAGGGGAACAATGACACCTCTAGATTTAGGCACAATCCTTTTGTTTATAAGCTGTGCAATACAGAAGGACTTTCTTGCAACAATAGGCACATGTTGGCCAAAAGTTAGAGCACTGTTCACAACTCCCAAATCTCAAACACCTGGCTCAACTCTTAGGGGCATATTGCCAGTGTGGTAGATGACTTCTCAAAGGATACAATAAAGCATTTTCTGGCATTTACTTTCAGACCATGATTTTGACACCAGTTATTTATTTGAGATAAACCTTCCTGCAGGATGGGATTCAGTGACTGCTCCTAACTTGCAGTCATCTGCAACCTTAGTCAGCCAGTGTCCTTTGGTATTGGCTTTTCCTTCAGAAAAATAAATGTCAAACAGGAGAGGTCCCAGCACAGAACCCTGGGGGACTCCATTGGTGACTGGTCTCTTTGCAAAGGTAACGTTCCCTATTTTGATTAACTGCATCCTAACTGTGAGACAGTTAGCAATCTATAGGGTGACATAGGGGGTCTATTCCCAGATTATTTAGCTTTTCTACTATGCCTGATTGTATCAAAAGTTTTAGCCAGGTTGACGTAGATGCTGTGGTGACATTTTCAAAAAAATCCATCAGGTTGAGTAAGCATGCCCTGCTCTTGATGAATTCAAACTGAGAGGGTTTAGTGTTTGGAGGTTCCTGATTGAATAATTCCATGATAAGTTTCTTGATGGCTTTGCATATGAGACTGGTCAAACTTATAGGTCTGCAGTTGTCTAGGTCTGTGGAAGTTCCTCCCTTATGCAGGTGAATGACTGTAACTGTTCTCATTTCCCTTGGTACAAAAACTGTATGGAGGCTCAGATTGAACAGAGTTGTTTGGGCTGTTGCTAAATTGTGCTTCAGACTATGTAAGATGCATCCAGACATGGTCTTATGTGATAGCTGTAGGTGAGCTAGTTTCAGGTACATCTTGAGGAACAGATGGAGGATGGGGGGGAGTAAAGTTACAACTAAGTTAATTAAACTACAGTAAAGTTAAGTTAGAGCTTTGTTAATATTAAAGTTAAATGTTTTAAGTACACAGAGCAAGTCTAGTTCACAGTTCATATTTAACAATTTTAGCAAACAGATACATTATATACTACACAGTGCCTATATACAATATGTATACCATCTGAAGGCAATAGACAAAATTCAAGTGAAGCAAAATGAATGTGAAAAACATGGTTACAGAGAGTAGTTTCAGCAGGTATATAAACAAGGGAATAGCTCCACAGACAAGGACAAACACAAAGTACTGCTGCAAGTAGGAATAACACGTGCCTTCCAAATGGAAAGATTCAGGAGGAAATGCCACAAATATGCTATCATAGGCAGTGTAAATCTTAGTTACAAATCTTTTGGGGGGATTCCCTGACGGTGTCAGGGATGAGGCAGAATTGAGGTTTTCTTGGAGTAATCCAGTTTCCTTCTTCCCCCCAGAGGCATGCAGATTGACTGTTTACTGGTTATATATACCTACAGCCATATATATATATATATATATATATATATATATATATATATATATATATATATAGATACATATAGAGACACAAAAAAAAATGTTCCAAAATCACAAACTAAGAAATACTTGCTGCTGGAAGTCAAACAGTCCAAAACCAAGCCGTATAAACTTCAAGTGTTGCTCAAGAAGTGCAGTACAATCCAGTAAAAGTGTAAAACACAGGTTTAATCCAAGAAATACAGTACAATCCAGTAAGCGTATAAGCACTTTCATTTTAAACCCTTTTAAAACTTCATCACATACAAGTTGTAACAGTTCTAGAGCCATCTAAATAAACTTCACCGGTCATGTGATCCACTTGAAATTTTAAAACAGTTTAAGGGGCTGTTTAAAAGTAGTATATATATAGAGACAGAGAGAGAGATGTGGGCATATATTGCATTTACACTTGACTTTGTGTTCAGGGTCCTGATTGAAGAGAGTCCATGAACATTACTGACTGAAACACAGAAATGAGGATCTGACCTTTTAGAAGGTAATAAGAACTTGAGTGGAACTTTAGGCACAAGTACATAAACATCTCCACAGGTTATCATACATATTTCCATTTCTCAATGATTACAATAGTAGAAACCAGCATATTATCATGGCTGGAGAGGGGTTGGGGGGTCAAAACCACAAATGATGACTATGAGTACTAAAGTTATCTTAAAGGAGGAAAGAAGCATTTAAGGAAGAAACATCTCGTTTCTGTACCTGACAATGAAGTAGTGCTGAGTTAGTTGAGTTAGTGTAAAACTTCAGTCACACAAAGCCACATATGACGGTTACACGTTTCACCTCTGGGCATTTTAAGGCAGACAAAAACAGATGTATGGGCTGCCAGAATAATACTGTTTCATTTCATTTTATTTTACTTTTCCTCTTCAAGTCTTTTACCAAAAACTAACTTACTGTTCTTTCAGGATAAAGTCTTTGTTTTCTGGGGAAATCTCTCCAGTTACTGGGTGTCGAAATGTTGTGGTCCTCTGGTTATGGCTAAAAATAAAAAGAAACAAAATATATAATCACTCAAAATGTCACCAAGAAACACTGAAATACAACAAAATAAAACATACACATCTGATTGAAGGAAAGCCTGACTTCTACAAAGATCGACTCCCTTGAAAAATATGCAACCCATTTGTGATTGCCTCACCCAAGTGCGAGCACAAATGAGCAAACACTCACAAATACAAACAGTTTTCAGGAAAAAAAAGCATTTTTGCAGGTATGAAACCCCCTGATCCCCTGATGGGGAGTTCATACCCCACACCGCTGCTACTTATATATCAACCAAGGTTACAACCTCACCAAAGGTGAAATCATTACAATACACAACACCATACATTAGAAATTTCATTCTTCAGGCAAAAAGCCTGCCAGTTGCACACTAATGATTGCAAAAATAAGTGTCAATCACCAATGTTTTGAATTAATTCCTTGGCACCTACAGAGATCAGCTGTTGAGATTCTGCTTAAAAAGTACCAGTTCCATTTTTTGTTAGTTTATTTTGGCCTGGTCATGTATTAAGTTCCACTGCAGTCTAAGCCTTTCTCAGACACTCATTGAATTTACCAGCACCCTGTAGTCAATCTCTGTTGCCAAATCAGCCCATATAATATGTTGCAAATATTGTGGAGCTCAGCAAAAAAACAAAAAAAGACTGTAACAATTGGAAAGTCCTTAGACCTGATCTTTAATAGTTCTAATTTATTATGAAGCCCTTGATATGGCCAAAGTAGAGCTCCTGGACCTGCTTATTTTACTGTACATTCCTAAATTAGTGCTTTATACTACTGCTTATGAATGCTAAATTTTTATAGTACATTGTAGAACTTTGAACTAAGAATCTCCATTCCTCCAGCTGGAAACACACTGGCTCCAATAAAGGCAATACCAAGTTCAGAAGTCCAATACCCTTCCAATAAACAGAACATAACTCAACGGTGTATAAAACGTTTATTCCAGAACAAACTAATACATGGATTTAGCGCTTTCGTTTCCAAACAGGAAACTTCATCATAATCAGTTAATAAAACATCCTGTACCCAATATAAAGATCCATCTCCATTTTCATTGGGTGAGACCTAATTACATCCATACCCCAAAATCACCTATGTATGTATAACATTACTTTTAGTATAAAAATTAAAATTGTCATTAATACATACGTGACAGCACATAACACCTATATATTATGACATACACACTTGTTAGCCCTTAATTTTAAGGCTGGAATCAGTGAAACATGATCATTGAGTCCTGGGTGGATGCAGACATCCAGGCATATTTGCCATATTAACTCCTGGTATTTCAGCCTAGATTCAAAATCCCCACCCCTGTCATGTGGTTTAACTAACTCTAAAATGCAAAATTTAAAATCTGCTTTTACACATTTTACAACATGTCAAAACACGGCATTAGCCTCTTTTTTTTCTGCCATTTCGTACATGTGTTCATATATTCTTTGTCTCAGGATACGTTCTGCCTTCCCTACATCAAATACCCAACAGGATGTGCAATAAAACATATGCACAACCCCCTAGTGGAACAGTTGCAATAACCTGGTCGCTCGGTATCTAATTGGGGGTGCAGGTAGCCATAATTCTTCTTTGTTAGCTATAAATGTACATTGTGAACATCTACCACACTTAAATGTTTCATCCCTAGCTTCATCCCTGCCTCCCCCATCTCCATGCCCTTTTTCAAAGATATCTTTCAAGTTAAAATTCCTCTTAAAACTAAATTTAATTAATAATATGCAGGATCTGAAAAGGAGAGGATTGGTGTCATCCATCCTGGGAGGAGGGATGTGACCTGGCCTGATGTGATGTTAACATCCACAGGAATGTGAGGCACATGGCATTGCAGCAGTATGTTGCAAGGGTCACAAAAATTAGTGGAGAGGAATTAGGAGATTAAAACAAAACCCCCTCACCTCACAGAGAATGACAACCCACTCCAAGTGTCTGATTCTTGCCTCAAGTGGAAGGAATAGGCCAATTTGGATCTTGCCCCCCACCATCAGAAAGAGTGATCGGTGGATCTAAGCTGTCATCCAAAAGAGGAACAACTGTACTGATGTGAAAGTCTATAGAGGGTTGCCTGATATAAATTTTGGACTGTGACCCCAATAAAATAAAAAAAAATGACTTTACATGCATTACACAGCATGACATGTTTGGTAAACACACTGGGGACTGCTCTCAGTCTTTGCATGAGAAGACAATACCATGGGTAATAAACAAAATCTCATTAGAAACATGCCACCATATGCATTATGCTATATGGGATAACAGTGCCTCTTCTACAGAAGGCTTCATATTGATGTTAAACCATCTGCACTTAAACGTAAATGCCAAAACAACAAAAACAAATGGTGCATGTATCCTCTTTGCAAATCATTTCCTTATAAAGAAAAACTTAAAATAAATGTATTTCACAGCACACAGAAGCAGAAAAGTCACTGAGCTGCTTTATACATTTCTGTTTAGAACCATGACATTTTCATGGACATACCACACAGATACAGACCAATACATTTAGCACAATGTCCAGTGTACCACCAAGTACTACCTTGACTTATCGACATGAATCATAGTAGTCTGTGGCAGCATTTATTACCTATCCAGGTTTTATGAACAGCACAGAGCAGCACCTAAATGCAGTAATGAATATGATGGCAACATGCTGTGTAGCATGGCAGCAATACACAGTGCAGGGATGTCAGTCACCTAATCACAGTACACTACACCTGACCAAATTATCATAACAACACTACACAAAATCACAGGTGGACAATGGATACAATAATGGCTGAAATGGTCTGATGCAGACAACCATACAAATCTCTTTAACAAGCTAGAAAAGCTGAAGACTTAGTAGGGATGGATAGCATGCTAGCTAAGTAACAGGGTCTGATGTGTAATACATGAGGGGATATGCAGTACGTGGCATTATATTATAGGTGTTATGTGCTGTCACTGCATTCAAAATTTGTACAGGTCATTAAGGACATTTCATGGTTTTTAGTTAACTAAGTAGACAACATCAAAGGGAAATTAATATTCACTCAGAGGACTGTCATCTAGCTCAGCATGCACTTAAAACTGAAATGAAGAGAATAAGTAAAGACGTGCAAATAAATGTCAAAATAATTAAATTCATGTGTTATGGCCAGAAATCAGGATCATCTGATTATCATATTTAGACTGGCATGGATAAGACAACTGACAGTTATAAAGGCTTGGAAATAATAATAATAGACAGCAAATGCAGTCTACAGGATTACACGGGTATAATACATAATGATACCTGCTCAGCACTGGGATACACATTTAGTTATTAAAGTCAGGAAGCCCCAGCTGATACCAGGTCTCTAAAGCACTTCACTTAAATCTAAATTAAAATAATGGGTGCTGAGTACTCAGTTTTGGCTCCTACCTTGAGCATTGCAAAAAAAAAAAAAAAATGAATATATCCAGGGATTTGTGACTAGATGAGTAGGAGACAATTGAGAAATGTAGCTACCAGGAAGCAAAAGCAGGAATCATTTACCAGTTGTGGATGTAAGATTTGATAAATATCTTTCAATCCAACACTGATGCTTCTTGTTTGAATGTCTATATATCACCAAGAATTTAAAAAATGGAAATGGTCGACAGACCCTTTTCAACCATGACCCAGGCACCATGGTATAAAGACACTAACAGAAATTTATATAGAGTTGAACAGAGTGTAGTTACAAAATACAGACAATACATTTTCGTGTTACTTACAATTATAAATGCAAGTGATTTAAAGCATTCAACCATTGGTCATCTGTTAAAATTGTCTTTACAAGATGTGACTACAGTGTGAGCTACAAAGACTAGCCATTGTCACAAAAGCAAGAGGATTTAGTGTCCTTAAACAACTGTTCTTTTAGTTTGTTTCTAAATAATTGAAGTCTCTGTTGCTGTCTAACTTCTGCAGGTAGCTGATTCCACACAGCTGGGCCTAGCCTAGAGGTAGCTCTTTCTCCTGTGGAGGTTGTAAAATGAGTTTTAATGAGGGTAATGCAATCGTCTTAGCAGTCTCTAAGTGTGAAGTTAGGCTATTTGAAATCTATTTTTTTGAGGGGGTAGAGGGACAGTGTCCCATTTTTAACAGCTTGTTGATCTGACAGCTAAGTAGTAATGTGGTTCTGTCATTTATAGGTAGCCAGGTAACATCACTGTAGAGACTGGCAGTGGTGAGTTTGGGGCTCTGCATGTACAAATCTACAGATTATGTTGATAGTAGTTTGCATTTTACATGTTTGAATGCAAGGTTACAAGAGGGAGCCCATACTTGCTTTGCTAAAAAAGCACATTTCTAGCTAAGGCATTACAAGGAATGATGAGGTGTGAGACAGTATAGCATAGTTTTAGTTGATAGGGCATTTCTCAAATAATGCTGTGATTATGCTTGACCAATGAATGAAAGAATAGGGTCCATGGTGATCCATAGTTACTTCTGTTCTGTTGCTAGTGGTAGCAAGTTGTCATATGTATCAATAATAATTAGAACCAAGTTTTTATGCAGTATTTTGCAAAGTAAAATAAAAAGAGATGTTTTTTTTTAATAAAGAATGCTTTTTATTCAGTCGTTCTAAAAAATATGGAAGAGTGAAAGCTTTGCAAAAGAAACAGACAAGCTGATTTCAGAAACGCATTTGAGGTTGGTTTTGGTGATTCTGGTAATGAGGTACCAGAATTAGTAGCAGGAATCTGCAAAACCAACCTCAAATGCGTTTCTGAAATCAGCACGTCTGTGTTTCTTTTGCAAAGTTTTCACTCTTTTTTTAGTTTTTAGAGTGACTGAATAAAAAGCATTCTTTATGAAAAAAATCTTTTTCTTTTTACTTATATTTTTATTTTTTACTTTTGGGTAATCAATGAATGTCACCCTAAATGTTTACTCACTGAGTGAATCGTCAGGTAAATTACTTAACGTGTGCATTTCCTGTAATGCATCCTCATTTCAAAATGTATCGGCATTTTGTGATCCCTTGACAACTATATATAGAATACGAGTCAAGAAAAGCCAGTTCAGTGATTTATTTTATCTTATTTTTTTTAGTTGTCATAGAGGTTACCCCTTCACATCACCTGTTAAGATTAACACACAAACATACACACACGTGAGTGAAAGAAAAGATGGAACTGCACTGATAGCAGAACTGCAACTGCATTATTACATAGGAACGCAGAACTGCAATTATTCGACTACATAGGAAGTCTTAGGAGAGTGAGACGGGAAACTCAGCAGTAATTCAGAGTAAGCTGAAAGTGGGTGGAGAGGCCAGATGATGATGCAAGTCAGTGGGTGTTGCTGATGCAAGTTCTTGGTAGCAGTAATTCAGAGTATAAATGCACCCTCATTGCAAAATGTATAGCTAAACAGGCATTTTGTGATCCCCTGGTAAGTATATGTTGAGTAGGAGTCAAGAAAGGGCAGTTCAGCGATCCATCTTATTTTATTTTTTTACTTGTCAGAGGTTATTTCCTTCACATCCTCTCTTTAGATTAAAACACACATTCACATTCACATACACACACAATTAAAAAGAAGAAGAAAAAAAAAAGATGCAACTGCAGTTGCAGTCTTAGAAGAGTAAAATGGGAAACTCAGCAGTAATTCAGAGTAAGCTGATAGGGGGTGGAGAGGCTGGAAGATGATGCAACTCAGTGGGAGTGTTGCTTCTGCAACCAATAGGAGAAGAGTGACAGAACCACAGAGAGACTGAGCCAAAAAGCCAAGTTCAATAAAAAGTACTCTAATAATAATAAGAAGAAGAAGATGAAGGACACTTAGCAGGAATAATGGGAGCATATCCAGATCACTGAAAGAATTGTTAAGGTATGAAACATGCTATGTAGTGAAATTAAAGAAAGTGACAGTTTAGAAATTTTCAAAAATAGAAATAAAGATTTTGGAGACAAATTTTTCTTATACTTGTACAGAGACTGTTGTATTAATTCTTTCCAGTATTTAATTCTACTTTAGTGAGATCTTTCTTTTTTTGCCATTCTTCACAAGATCTATTCCCTCAACGTACAACATAAAATATTTACATATCACGAGATATTTCTTGGATCACATAACAGATTCCATCTTTATTCCTTATTTTGTTTGTGCATGTGCACGTCTGTCTGTCTGTCTA